>NC_137115.1:51515057-51627557 GCF_949357685.1 Gobio gobio
GTCTGTTGCAGGTTTTTCTGGTTCCTATAAGATAATGTGACTGAATGAGGTTATGCCAAATGTGCACTAGTCGAGCCTACAGGCCAATTCTGACTCGCTTCAAAAAAAGAGCTGTGTTTTCAATTTGTGTCTTTCTCTGTGTCTGACAACTCTGCTCGTTTCACTTTCTCTACAACCATAGTGTTTACATCCTGCAGATGCACGTCATGTATTTTGTACTTGGCTGACTTTGCTGTAAAAAGGATTCATGGACTAAAAAATTGTATGGGAAAAAATGCTTTCCATTGTGCACTAAATAACCCAGTCAGATTCAGTTTTGAGCAGTAACTTAACTACACGCATAAAAACATGAAGCAGTGTTGTGTGACAAAATGCCATATTGCTGTATTTTTCATCCAATTTTATTGCATCCCTGTGAGTGAGCAGAGGCAATATTAAAACACACCGTCTCTCCCAAAAGTAGCATTGAGAAGTCAGATGCATTTTAGTAAAACATGAATTACTGATCAAATAAACGATTCTCTGATTCATTACAACCCCCAATTTCAAAGTTTTTGTGCTCCGACTTGAGAATGACCTGTACTGGAGATTTTAAAAAGGGTAACTTGTGGTATTGAGGGTATGTGCGTGACGTCACGTCGACCGAGTGGCAGAATCATTGGTTTTCAGTGTGAAAGCCGCACACACAAAACACGTCTAAAACGAGAAAGAGCTTTGAGATTGACTGTATAAATACATTTGACAAGAAATCTGAGGTATATTCTTACAGACTGCCGACAGAAAAGAGAAGCAAATGGATCGCTGCAATTCACAGAAACTGGACTACAGGCAGCCAAATGTGGATTTGCAGTTATCATTGTGTGTCAATATGTTGAATTTTGGGGTAAAATCATACCCTATATAATGAATTGTTATATATTGTATTGACAACTCATCAATTAAATATTTACCATCTTATATTCTGCACAATTTGATGTTTTTAAATAAACCCTGACAAAAATTGCACAAGTTTTAGGGCTGGACGATATGACGATATAACATTGATATAAGTGAACACCCAGATTTAGACGTATTTAAAGCGCCCACAAATCTGCTTTATGCATTCAGGCTCATATAAATGTCAGGAAACACGATTCCTGGCTGCATGTCAATATCCATGGATCGCTGGATCTTTGGTAAGTTGTAAGGAACACTATATCGAGTCCAACCTTCAGTTTAAACCGATAATCGTTTAAAATTATTAATAAATAATAAAACAAAAATTAACTTGATAATAAATCGTTATCAAGTCAGCAGGACAAAAACCCAGTCTCACGAATAGCGAACATAAGCATCGGCAAACCCTCATCCAAGTCTCGACCTGTTTCCACACAAAACGCGCGCAGCATGGTTTTGAGTGTTTGGTGGAAGCGCTTGAGCGTGCCTTGACTCTCAGGATGATAAGCGCTGGACAATTGATGATTAACTGCAAGTTCCTTAAGAACCTGTGAGAACAGTGTTGACGTAAAATTGGAACCTTGGTCTGTTTGGATCATTTTTGGCAAACCAAAAACTGAGCAAAATTTTACGTCCTGAGACGTATTGTGTATATGTGTTGCTTTTTCTCTTTTGTCCCACCCTATCTATCACAGGATTGGATCCTATCGAAGTAAACTCCAGATCTGATTGGTGCTAATGGGACCAAGAGGCAATAAAAGGATCTGCAGTGCCTGAAGATTTCCTGTTGTTCAATTGCACATGTGCTGTTGTGTGTTTGCTACAGTGTGTTGCTACTGCTATCTAGCCTGTTTTACTTGCGTTTTCGCAGTTTCGTCTATTAACTCCAGTCACGCAGCAGCTCTTCTGCCACTCAGTCCGGCTGAGGGGACGTGTTCCGGAGGGAAAGCATACCCACCATTACTGATTCCAATTTACATGACAAAAATTGTAGTGAGTAACGTAATCTATTAGATTACACTTTAGGTAATATAATCTGACTACTTCTTGATTACTTTTGACCTAACTCGTTCACACTTGTAGTTCGGCCCAAACCAAAAAGAGATAATACATTTAGTCCGGGTTTGCTTAGCGTTCACACTGTCATTTTTACCACCAAACCTAAAGATACAAAAAAAAAAACGGCTTTTATTACGTATATTTTGCAATGGAACTTGTGAAACATCCAAAACAATGCTGTGACCTGGGCTTAAAACTTAAAAAAGTAAGTTAGTAAATTAAAAAATTGAGTTAATACAATGAAGGAAATTGGTTTAATAAATAGAAACTCAAAATATTATTGTATCTGAACTACATAAATTTAAAAATTTTGATAAATCATGAAAATAGCACAATTTGCATGTTTTACTGCATTATTACAAATAAAACACAATCACGCAATATGCTTACAAAATCTTTTAATAATATTTGAATAAAGGGTGATGTCGATTCTCAAATGTTCATTGTATTAACTAAAATTTTTAATGTCAATGAATTCAAAATTAAGGCAACCAGGTAACTTACTTTTTAAATATTTTTTTACAGTGTACATATGATGGTATTTTGACCAGCTGAGAACTCGTGAAGAGCTTATAAAATGAAAAGGAGTCGAAAAGTGAAAAGTGAAAAGGAGTCAAAGCGGCAGGAATCCCTCCTTCACACACACAAACCAAAATCTGCTGTGAGGAGACGTGGTTATGACGCCTGTACCGAACTGTGACGGGCAACATCGTGCAGGTGATGAGAAATGAATGATGTGAATGTCCTTTTTAGGGTTGTATCTTGTGACACCATGTCCCGTTTTTTGGTTTGTTTACATGTCTTTGGTCCATGTTGTGTTCATATGAGGGTGTGTTCACACTAGGCATGTTTGGTTGAGTTAAAACGAACCCAAGTGCGATTGCTCTGTTTGTGCGGTTCATTTAATAAAATGTGTGAACGCTGCCATCCGAACCCTGGTGCGCACCAAAAGACGCTTTCGAAATGAACTCTGGTGCAGTTCAACTGATATAGTAACGCAACCCGGACCAAACACATGCAAACGATCCAAAAACAGTCGACCCTAAAAAGCACAGAATGCTCAAGCACACCTGTTTCTTCTCATCATAGTCGTGATGTTGCCCATCACAGTTCGGTACAGGCGTCAGAACCGCGTCTCCTCGCAGCAGATTTTGGTTTGTGTGTGTGACGGAGGGATTCCAGCCGCTGTTTTGACTCCTTTACACATTGTATAAGCTTTTCACGAGTTCTCAGGTGCTCAAAATACCATCATATGAAGCCAAGCACATACAACGAGCACATTTAGCCGCACACAGCATTGTTTTGTATTGCCATAATTACAAGTAACCAGTTACTTCCCAGCACTGTGTGTAACTTGTCTGGCCACAGTTTCAAAGTATCTTTAACAGTGGTCCGGTTCCTGTCAAATGTCCTTTACGGTCAGAAATGAAAGTAGCCATCTGAAATAAAGGCATATGAATATTTAAAAAAGTAGCCTTGCAATCATGTTACCATGTCCCACATCACTTTTAAGCGCCTTTTGGCTTTTAAATAGAGTCATATTTTATTAATGCTGTGTCAAAATAGAGCAGGTCCTCATAGAACACATACAGTCACTTGCTCCGGTCTTGCCGGACTCGCAGTCGTTCCTCCTCTTTGTTAGCACTGCCTCTGATCAGAACAGGTTTTTAAATATTTTAATGGCAGCACTTTTACACTTGACCTCCTGATGAAAAGACCTGATGGCATGACAGCATGTGTAATCAGTGCTGACAGAGAGAACCTCAAGTGCTCTTTTAAAGGGACTGAGTGTTTGTGCTATGTGACAAGCAGCTTTTCAGAGGAATGCTTCTGTGCTCTGACGCAGAATGCTAAGTGTTTGAGTATGCTTTGTTTGAGCTGCATGTGGTGGCGCAAAATAAATCGTGTCAGTTTTTTGGCAGACATAAATGGTCCGATAGTTTGATGTGTTCTTGGCTGTCAAAGGTAAAGAAAGACCTTTTTTTTAAGCCATCGATCAATATGATTAAGGGGTAAGCTGAATCTGTAATCTGAATCTTTGCCTCTCCCACCTAGATCTTGTTTGCTGGTGTATGAAATAGAAGTTGGCATGGAGCTCATCAGCATAGTGGCATTATTATTCACACGCCAGTGGATGCGGAGCTTTCAATAATCATGCTGGGTTTGAAGGCCAGTGTCCGCGCTCCACATCCCCCACTGCTATTCATGCGGTTTGATTTTTCAATTTAAAAGCTCATTCACCTATCACTGACTGTACAGCATTTGAATTCCACATTTGTGCTGCAATATCCAGAGCGTTAGAGGAAATGCCGGGCTTAACGGCTAGGTGATTTTCTATTTTTCAAATGCAGGAGGCTATGAGGATTTGGACTGTGAATGAGCAACTGCGGATCCAGTAAACAGAGAGTGACTTGGCACGAACTCAGTTCACTCTTCTCGTCAGAGTTCAAATACAACAGCAAGAAAGAAATGAGCGAAAACAAGAAAATCAAACAACCAGCCAATGCCACCGATGAGCAAATTTAGAGCAAAACAACAGGCAAAAGTTTAGGGTGTGTACGATTTTTAGGCCCGGTTTCACAGGCAGGGCTTAGATTAAGCTAGGATTAGGCCTGAGTTAAATTAGGACATTTAAGTAGCCTTTATAAATATCACGTGTCGTAGAAAAACACATGATGTGCATCTTGAGACAAAACAATGGCACTGATATATTTTAAGTGCAAGTTGCTTTCAGTTAAAACAGCTCTAACATGCATTTTAGTCTGAACCTCGTCTGTGAAACCAGGGATAATGTTTTGTAATATTGTACAATTATAAAAAAAAAAATTTAAATTATAAAAATTTAAATGAACTTTTCTGGTTTAATATATCTTAAAATGTTATTTATACCTGAGGTGGCAAAGCTGAAATTTAAGCATTAATACTCCAGTCTTTAAAGTCACACAATTTAATATCAATCTAATACTTTTTGTGGAAAACATGATACTTATTTTTTCAGGATTCTTTGATGAATAACCAGCATTAATTTGAAATATAAATCTTTTAGTAGAAGTCTTTACTGTCACCGTTGACCAATTTAATGCCTGCTAATTATTTATTATTTTATTTTTGTCACTGTTTTTTATTTTTGCTACTTTTTAAATGCCTTTAACTCTTTCCCCGCCAGCGTTCTGAGAAAAAAAGTTGCAAGTCACCGCCAGGGTTTTTGATTATTTTCACAAAAATGTAATGGCCTATAGAATATTTAGTTTGTTTGAATATCTGAGCATGCAATAGATCAGAAGAAAGAGCAGACCCTCTGCTTTTAAACAAAGCAAAACGTTTTATTCTAGCTTCATGCATTCCTTTTTTTATCAACACTTAAATATGGGTACGTTTCATAAGCAACATTTGAGCAAAAAGCTGAGAAAATCACGTTTTTGTCAAAGACTACATCCAGATCAGATTCAGAGCGATGATCAACCACAGATTGAGTCCATCAACACCTCAAAGCTTCACAGTCCTAGAGCTCGTCCTGGATCATTTCATTCAGTAACATTAGTTAGTTTTGATTTATCTGCTTACATACGATCACTTGTTTTTTTTGCGTTTTCTACGCCTGTGTTTTGATCAGGAGATTATGTACTCATTCAGAAGATGTGTAATAGCGTCCCCTACCGCATAACAGTGAAAACACAGAACAGCACAGCTGATTCGAAGGTTGCCTAGAAATATTAAAAAAAATAATAATTCTAAATTAAAAAACGTCAACCAAAAAAGGCAGTGCGGTGCACCTCACGTTTTCAAACCTGAAAAACGCATTCTGTCTGATCGGGGCCTAACTTTGCCCGCTGGCATCTGGTTGGACCAGACAAAATAACAGAAGACGTTGGATTGTCAACATTAGCAATAGTGTAGTGGAGAAGCACATGACAGACAGCTTTGGCGCAAATTGACCCGAGTTCGAATCCGCCTTTTGCCGAACTCGCTCTACTCCCTTTTCCCATCACATATCAGAAAGGACAGGCATTTATTTTCGATAAAAATTAATGAAGAATAAAATTCCAAAAAAGCGCAGATTGTAGTGGAAAGTTCAATGTGATCTACTGACGACGTGCAAATTAAAGCACCCAGACGCAACCGGATCACTTCCATAATGACCAACACAATCTACCAGTTAACGTCTTTTGGCGCAAACACCAGTAAATTGACGAGCACAAACCTTAGTAAATCACCTTGCATGTGTCACATGTCTTGTCTGTCTCTGTTGTATTTTGTTGCATTTACTTCCTGGTTTCAGTTGTCACATGTTCCTTTGTCTGAGTTTCCCCCCACTCCAGTGTTTCCTTGGTTACCCATTCTATTCAGCTGTGTTTTGTTATCGTAATCTGTGTCACCTGTGCCCCTCGTTAGTCAGTCATCAGTGTTTGTATTTAGTCCCTCTTGTTCATTCTTTCCTGGTCTGGTCTTGGTTATACTATCCGTTATACTACCCGTTGTACTTACACGTTGTGTGTATGCTGTGTGGTGTTCTGTCCGATGTTTAGCCGAATAAAACCTATCTTTGTGGAAGTCCCAAATCTCCTCTTCACTGCTGCACCATACAATCGTAACAGCATGATTCATTTAAATACTCTCCTCCCATGAATTTTGCGTCTGAAAGGGAAACTCCTAACTGCCATATGCAATAATGTCAGCCCCAAAAATAACCCTGTCCACGCCTTTTCAGCGCTAATTTATCACTGCGTGTCTTTAGTAAATCCTAACAGACGTTTTTAACGCCAGAAGAGGGTTTGCGCTGGCGCAAGCTGTTAGTAAAAATCTCCAATATGTGTTTAAAAAGTGTTTAGGGTTAGGGGTGGGTGTAGGGAGGGCTTTATTGTCCTAATAAGGCGGCATCAATTTCATAATTTTAATAAATATAATAATTTACACTCTGTTATTATTGCATACCGTTAAATGTACAACACTGAGGTGAAAATAGTATCCGCCACTATTTATAAGTATAAATAGCATCTAACTACTATTTACATTTAGCCTATTCCAAAGAAAATACTGATATTTTTACAGTGTAAATAGAATCTATTGCAAATAGCCGCCGCCATTAAAGAAACACCCATGTATTGTATTCTGGAGGTAGAAGCCTTACCTCAAAGTCTGGCAAAAGGTCATCCCCATCTTCCATGCTGTAGGACACACTATGAACATCTCTCGTCTCTGCCAGCAACTTCCTTTCCAATGGTGAACCAGGGCCAATGTCCACAAAGGTGGTTTCCAGATACTCCTTACTGTGGATGCCCAGGGAGTCAGCAGCGGCCCAAATGGTAGTAGGAGGATAAAGAGTCTCTAGGGTGCTAGACAATGAGCACGGATCCAGTAGCTGCTGCTGTTGAACATCTGTAGAACTGCAGTAATTCCTCCAGTCCAGAGCGTGCAGTCTTTTGTCCTCCTCGTTCCTCACCAATATGCCTTTGAACAGTCCACCACCACTTGAGTTTTTGGGGCTTTCGCCCAATAATGGATGTTCTAGTTCATCCAATTTCTCCATTTTGAGAGATCTGGATTTGACATCAACTGATGCTTTCTGGCTGATCTGGCCAACAGTTGAATTCTTAAGAATATGTCGTTTACATGAAAGCAGTAACGCAACGGTTTAAACTGAAGACTTTTTGGTTGGTTTCTCACAGATACAAGCATAAACCTTAGCAGGGAAACTAACTGTGCTCCTCCATCTCCTCTGAGAGCACTTATTTTGGTGCATGCGTTTAAGTGCGCAGAGCTCTTGTATATTCCATTTTCTTCACATGTCAGGAGCTATTTGTTCCTTCGCTTGATGACTGAATGCAAGATCCATGTAGCACGTTGTACGCGATTGGTTATATCTCAGCCCATAAATATGCTAATGTGCTTCATTTTACATGAAAAAAAGATGGAAGTCATTTCTGATGATGGAACACCGTGATTAGCCACCGACTGTAGACAGGTTGTGAAATTGTGAGGATTTTAAGCGTGAACCTCCCTTCTGCTCTCACCCATTCAGACGAGAGGACTGAAATGTTTTGAACAGGATTCTGTAATGGGAGACTTTTATATAAATATGTAGTGGAATAAAAATAGCTGCGAATTAGACAGACCAAAGCTGATAGGAATATTCTCTGAAGTGCCAAAAGCTTTGAAGGAAGTGTCAGCGTAAGCTAAAAAAAAAAAAAAAAGCATTGACAGGAGGTTGAAAGACTTATCAGCTTTATCAGCTATGCACCTATATATATATATTGTTTTTGTCTCCCGGTGTGTTGTCAGAGCCACAGTGTGAAATAGACTTCAGACGTCCACAAAAATAGTATCCTCTGGAGTGCGGCTTCTGGTCAGCAAGTGCTCGAGAAACTCATTCCGTTTGTAGCCGAGTTGAAATGTCTTGATGAAGAAATCAGAGTGCTTGGGTATTGATTTATAGCACTAGCTGAGACCAGAAAGCTCATGTGGGGACTTGTATTTTTAATGCGCCACGCTCTCCAAGCCGAGTGAAGTCTCTCAGAGCCGTGTCTGCCACCTCTCACCTCTCATGTTGGCACTTGGACTGGGCTGCCAAAAGAAGAGAACAGAGTCAGAAATAGCATTTAGCTTCAGTGCACACAGAAAAGCTCCCCGATAAGTGATCCCCAAGTGTCTCTATTTTATAAAGTCTTCTGTAATGCTTGAGTGGCCGGATGGTATGTGCCAAGGAACGGACACTAACGAACTCGACATCTGCCTCTGAACACTTCTAAGCGGCCTATTCCAAAGAGCACGTCTCTCTCAAAGGCAAAGAGCATCAGTGCGAGGGCAGAAGGCTCGTTGGTTTGGAAATATGGTCTGCAGTGAGAGGGCAGCCGTCCAAGTACCCTTTAAAAATGTTATATGGGCATGAGCACACCCTCTGGCGGATCACGATGCGTTACACGTCATCTAGTCCACTTACTCGCTCTGCATACAAATCTCTGTGGCCCTCACCTAAAAACAGCCTCAGTACTGCCACCTGAATCTATCGCCGGAGAGAAATTGAGGTCCAACAGAGGTCCAGGCTGTGTATTCATAAAAAGATATTTCCAATGTAAACACCTGGATGCATGCCTCGTTACATAAAAATCGTCAGGGTGAAATGGAGCTTATGATGTGGTGGTGACATTCCCTTCGCCTTGTTTATTCTGTCAGTCAGACTCATCTGTTATCAGGATGTGAGCCATTTTGATTATTCATCAACTGCTGACTGCTTTTTTCCCAGTGATAGCCTCTGGTTTACTTAATCAATTGCTCTTTTGAATACTTAGTACTATATTGTCATGCATTTGTTATTTTTATGAGTAATATCCCCTTACTGCAGTGTCCTTTTAGGGTGAAGTGTCATTATTTACTCACCCCACATCGTTTTAAACCCGTAAGGCTTTCGTTCATCTTCAGTACACAAATTAAGGTCTTTTTGATGAAATCTGAGAGCTTTCTGTGAAATTCAATATTTTGTTTTCATCATATAAAGCGATCGAGTCTCTTCAGAAAATTTGGACTAAACCGCTCAATTCATATGGATTCGTTTTACCATCTCTTTATGAACTTTTTTGAAGTGGACAGAAAGCTCTCAGATTTCATTAAAAGATCTTCATTTGTGTTCCGAAGATGAACGAATGAAAGTCTTACAGTTTTGGAACGACTTGACGATGAGCCTTTAAGAGTCTAAGATTATATGGCATTACCCTTAAAGGAATAGTTCACCCAAAAATTTAAATTAGCCCATGATTTACTCACCCTCAAGTCATCCTAGGTGTATATGACATTCTTCTTTCAGACGAACAATCAGAGTTATATTTAAAAAGTCCTGGCTAATCCAAGCTTTATAATAGCAGTAATAGTTTATTACTCTGTTTTTGAAGTCCATAAAAAATGCATCTGTCCATCGAATGACAAACTCCACGTGGCTCTGGGGGGTTAATAAAGGCCTTCTGAAGCGAATCGATGCGTTTGTGTAAGAAAAATATACATATTTAAAAATTTATAAAAATTAAAGTTCCAGCCGACGCCTTCCGTGGAAAAGTGTTGAAAGTGCCTTTTCGCAATTCAAGATGCATACGCGATGTTTGACGAGCGTACCTGGTAACGGAAGCAGAGTTAATTTTGACAGCAAATTTTGGTTAAGCTAAAGCTTCAAATAAGTTTGTTTATTTATTTTTTTAATTTCAGTTAACATTTATTTCATTTTCAAATAATTTCAAGTAATGAAGTTTTTTTTTATGGTTTTAGTGAACTATTATAACCCTGATACTTTTTTTAATATGTGTCAAATACTGGTCTTTCCTCCTGACTATGAATTAAATGGGAATGAAATTAAATACAGTTTATTGTGTAAGCAAAAACGAATATATAATGCATGACTTTTAATTATAAACAAGCTTGAAATACACCGGGACTCTTATTTTGAAATGCACCTTACTATTGCAGTCGCAGTTGCTCATTCAAGTTCAGATGAGGGAGATAAAATATGCATTGTTACAACCGTCTAAAACATATTACTATATAAACATCGTAAAGTAAACATTGTCATTATTCATCAGCATTAGTTTATAAACAATTGCCTGCCATAAATGTGTGTTATTGATTGTGAGCCGCTCTGCTGGATTGGGGATGCGTGAGCCTGTAGAAGCGAAACAGCGCCGTGTTCTCCAGCGGTTAGATAAGCACGTTCAAATCAAATGTGCGCATCTGTTACACAAGACATCAGTTCTGACTCGATCTCTTCCCTAATCAACCCTCCCTAACATTTTCATCTCGTTTTAATTTTTTGACGAAAATGACAGTTGATTTTTTTTGATAGTTTTTGTCATCCAACACTAGTTTTTATTTAGTTATCGCCTCGTTTTCGTCAGTGAAAAAAGGTTGTTGACGAAAATTATGACAAATTATTCGTCAACGAAATGAACACTGAGCGGCCTTATGAACGGCAGAGGCACTTTCAACACTTTTTCCATAAATTGAATACGAAAGGCGATCGGTCGAGACTTTACTTTATAAAGTTTTAAATATGGATATTTTTCTTACACAAATGCATCAATTCGCTTCAGAAGGCCTTTATTAACACCCTGGAGCCATGTGGAGCACGTTATTCGACGGACAGGTGCATTTTTTATGGACTTCAAAAACAGAGCAACTATTACTGCTATTATAAAGCTTGGATTAGCCAGAAAATTTTTAATATAACTCTGATTGTGTTTGTCTGAAAGAAGAATGTCATATACACGATGACTTGAGGGTGAGTAAATCATGAATTTTTGGGTGAACTATCCCTTTAATGTAGACCTTTTTTGATCAGTCATTGGCTGAAGAGTCTCAGTCAGTGGGTGTTAATCAGAATGTGCTGTCACATTTCCCAGGGGCCCCTCTGTCAGTCAGCCAGCCCCTGAAAAACCAGAATGACGTCTCAGAATGATAGGCATCTGCTGCAGGTGAGCGTCTGTCTCTCATTGCTAACCTTGTGCTGTTTTCAATCAGTCCTCTACATGCCTGTCTGCACCAGTCTGACACACCTGACATCATCTCTGTCAATGTAGCTGTTAGAGATTTACCTGAGGCATTGCTGATTATTTTCTAATTTGGTATGGATTTATACCTTCCTTTAAACTAGTTGCAAATGGATGGTGTTAATTGAAACTTTGATAAAGCAATCTAGCATACTTAATATTAATGATATGCAAGAATACTGCATTAGAAAAAAAAGCTATTTAAATTCAATTTAAAATTTGATTTTAACACTTTGCTCAAGGCAATCATTTGCCCTCTGCAGTGTGTGTGTGAATATAATATAAAGGATTATTCTATAAAGAGATTCAGTCGTCATTTACTCAGCTTTCAAAACTTTCTTTGGAGCACAAATGAAGTTTAGCAGAATGCCCAAGCTCTTCTTTGTCATATACTGAAAGTGAATGATGGCCACAGCTATCAAGCAAGATTTTCAGTGGATAATTTCTGCCTCATCCTCATAAAAATATATATTGTGAATATTGTATATATATATGGATAACTTTTCATATTCTTTCATTGTGCACATTTGTCTTTTCTTTGATCCCCATGTCATTGTATTAAAGAGAACAGCTTGAACATTCTGCCTAATATGTGTCATTTTTGTGTTTCACAGGGGTAAAAATGTCAATTTATACTTTTGGATGAACTGTCCCATTAAATGCAGAAGTCTTTATTCAGCAAGGATGCATTACATGACCTAAAATGACTTTTACTATGCTACAAATTCTGTTCTTTTGAACTTTCTATTCATTAAAGAATCTTGAAAAAAAAATGCATGTCTGTTTCATATTAGTATATTAGATTATATTAGATAATGAGATCATGGCTGCTGGAAATTCAGCTTTACCATCACAGATATAAATAGATTTAAATATTTTTTTAAAAATATTGAAAAACAGCTGTTTTAAATTTTAATATTTCACAATATTATTTTTGATCAGAGCTTTGGTGAACAAAATTCCTAATTTCTAAATTATATATATATATATATATATATATATATATATATATATATATATATATATATATATATATATATATATATATATATATATATATATATATATATATATATATATATATATATATATATATACACCTCTCTCTCTCTCTCTCTCTCTCTCTCTCTCTATTTATATATATATATATATATATATATGTATAAATATATATACATACATATATATATATAATACAATTTCTATACTACATGTACTAAATTATATTTAAATATACTGTAAATAATGTTGTATTGTATATAATTTAATAAAATGTTTTTTTTTATATAATTATAAAATTTTAAAAAGGTATATTATTTATTACATTTATTTAAATATATTAATATATTTTGTATTTAATAATAATAAGTTAAGTTATAATATAAATATCTGTTATATACATATATATGATAACATATATTTATATAATAACAACTTAATATTATTAAATACAAAATATATTAATATTTGCAGAACATTTTTAAGAATTATGTATAAATAACAAACAAATAAATAATATATGCTTATTTCAAATACAGTGCCAGAAATAAATTTCTTATGCAATTTTCTTATAAGTAAATTAATTATAACATTTATATGTATATTAAATGTATATTATTGCAGGATCTTAAGTACTTAGGGTCAACAGTCCAGAGCAATGGGGAGTGTGGAGAAGCAAGAGGTGAAGAAGTGTGTGCAGGCAGGTTGGAATGGGTGGAGAAAAGTGTCAGGTCTGTTGTGTGATAAAACCAGAGTACCAGCAAGAATGAAAGGAAAGGTGTACAGGACAGTAGTGAGACCAGCGGTGCTGTATGGTTTGGAGACAGTTGCACTGAGGAAAAGACAGGAGGAAGAGCTAGAGGTAGCAGAGCTGAAGATGGTCAGGTTCTCTTTGGGAGTGACGAGGATGGATAAGATCAGGAATGAGTACATCAGAGGGACAGAACATGTGAGATGTTTTGGAGACAAAGTTAGAGAGGCCAGGTTGAGATGGTTTGGACATGTTCAGAGGAGGGAGAGTGAATATATCGGTAAAAGGATGCTGAGGTTAGAGCTGCCAGGCAGGAGGTCGAGAGGAAGACCAAAGAGGAGGTTTATGGATGAAGTGAAGGAGGACATGAAGAGGATGCAGGGGATAGGGCTAGATGGAGGCAGATGATTCGCTGTGGCGAACCCTGAAGGGAACAGCCGAAAGGAAAAGAAGAAGATTAAATGTATATTATGCATTACATTTATTTAAATATATTCATTTAATTTATTTCAATATAATCAGTTGTTAAGGCAGCAATTAGGTTACATATATATATATATAGGCATATAAGGCATTCTGTGTTATTGCTTTTGTCACTGTGGTTACAGCATGATTGCAGTTTTGGAAATAAAGCTGACGAATAGAGAAGGAGAATTGATTCGTACAGTTGCCCACTCATTAGATCATTTTTTGGACGGAATAACAGACGACAGTCAGTTCTGGTTAAAGGTTTTGACACGGTTTTTGTTCTGATTTAACCACATTCAAAACAAAAGCATTTTAATTGGCAAAGGAATATTTCCTTCTATTTGTTCCCTGCCCTCAGTTTTCGAGCATATATGCAGATGCTTTGCCTCAAATAGAAAGTCAAAAAGGAAATCTGATTTGAGCAGCACATAGAGTGGCATGATAAAGAAAGAAATTGACTCTATAGTGGTGCACTTAGATCAATAAAGTAGAAGCAAAAGCGAATTGCATCTGATTTGATACACTATCCATTACCGTCCAGAGCATCGTGAAGATATATGGAGCAGCGTATGAGACTGTTCCGGTCGAGTGCAGATCTGTGGTCTGGATAGTGGCATCGAGTGCTGAAGCCTGCATTACTCTGCTTCATATTGCTTTGCTCTGCTCTCCTGTCGTTCTCCTCCTCCACTTGTGGTTGTGCACTTGAGTGCAGACAGAACGCAGGGTGATAATTCAGGAGCAGATCCCTTCTCTCCCTGACATCAACATTACTGCAGTGCACCTCTGAACACATTCGATAGAGAGGGCCGCAAACATCACAGATAAAAATATGGACAGACCTACACCCACACACATTCACTCTGTGTATGGCTCTTAAAGGGACAGTTGGCCCAATAATGAGAATTCTCACCCTCATGTCATCCCAAACCTGCATGACTTTCTTTCTTGTGTGGAATATGCAATGATGTAATTTGCCGTTGATAGTGGAGAGGTTTAAGTGGACTAAATGAAGGGAGGCGTCTGAAGTTTTCAACAGAAGATCAAAAATGAAACTAAGATGTTTTAAGACTTTTGAAAGTATTCTGTCATGTCCAACAATGTAGGGATGCACCGGTCGACCGGCCAAAAATCGGTTTTCTTTGTATTTTTCTGCCGATATTTCCGGAAGTGCGCCCGCGTGCACATACGCCTATATTGCAATCATTCGCGAACATGTCACTTGTGTGTTACAAACGGAAACTGGAGAACTGAGGGAAGAGATGAGATACGCTGAAGGGAATGAAGAGCCGCTTTCCTGCGCGAGCTGAAGTTGCGCGAGCTCACCTCTCCGCCCTGCACAAGTGTAGAGAGTGAGCGTTTGTTCAGCTCAGCTTCTCACGTGTTGGATCGGATGAGAACGAAACTAACTTGTGACAAAGCCGAAATACTTATTTTTGTAGCCTAAAGAAGAACATGCATGCACTTTTGAAATGAAATACTATCAGTTCTGTAGCCTATAGGATGATCATTTTTATTTTACCTTAAAATTACATTGACTTAATTTGATTTAAAAAGCACCTGCTTTAGCATCTTAAGTTTTTTTCGTTGCACTAAACAATTGATTTAACATTTTGGAACAATTATATACTTTGGTTTTATTTAATTTCACTGGTAAAGACTTTTTTTCTTTACACTGAATTTAAAAACAAATGCTGATTTAAGTAACATCTTTGTTTGGATTGCAGAATATGCAGTTGTTGCCTTTAATTTCACCTTTCAGCCTTTTAATTTCCAATTCAATTTCCCGTTAATTTCAGATTGCGGACTTGTTTTCATTAGCCAAAAGCCAATTTAGCCTGTTAAATACCAAATAAACATCTTGTTCATGTATACTATCATTCTTTTATTGTGTAAAAAAAGAAAGAAAAAAATCGGAAATCGGTATCGGAATCGGCCAGTTTTCTTGAAAAAAATCGGTATCGGAATCGGCCATGTAAAATCATGATCGGTGCATCACTACAACAAAGTTTTGTTAATATGGTCAAAAATACAGTAAAAAGAAAACATTGTGATATATTACTACATTTTCTAAGAACGGTTTCTATTAGGGATATACTGAATGTTCGGCAAAACCGAAATTATTCGGCCGAAAAATAGCAAAAATTGGCAGAATAAGTGAAAAGACCAAATAAATTTAACCAAACAATGACGTTTTTGATGACGCGATCAAATAATATAGCAACCAGCGCGTGAGATAGAGGTGCGCACGCTTCAAAGGCCCTGTCCCAAATGGCACCCTAAACCCTCACGGTCTTCCTCTGAGTCCACACTTTCACGACGTAATGCCGCTTTGACTGCCGGGTAGGAGTCCTCTGCGTAGCTCGTGAACTTGCGGGCTCAGCTGAAGTGCGCATCGACGGCGCATAGCAGCCACAAAGGGGGCGCTCACAAACACCCTTCTTTAAGCTTAAATGACGAATGGGACACCCTACGGTTTTGTGGACTTGTGGACACGCACACGCAGCGGCCATTGTAAGTCCACAAGATCGAAAGTGCACATTAAGGGTGCCATTTGGGACAGGGCCAAAATGCAGCAAACATGTCGGAAGTGTGGAAGCATTAAAGTGTCCGAGATCGACGCAAAAATGGCCGTTTGCAGACACTGTCTAAGGGCCCTTTCACACCTACCTTGTTTGGTCCGGATTTTCGGACTTTTCAGTTTGGTCCGAATCAAAATTACAGGTGTGAAACCTCCCCGTACCACGGTCCGGACCAAACAGACGAAATTTGGTCCAACGAAAAGAGGAAGTCTCGGTCTGGATCAAACTGAACAAAGGTTCGGTTTGTTTCTAGTGTGAAAGCATTTTCTGTATGGTTCGTACTTTCAGACCATTTGCAGGAAGTTCCTGTTTATGTTTAAATATTATAATGTTATTTTTCAATTTAATCTAGGCTACGTTGATTATGAAAAGTGAAAAAATGCGCAATATGTCAAAAGACAGAAGGTCACAAATGATTTTGAAAGATATTTTGTATGATTTTGCTTAGAAAGCCTTTCTTTAATGTGAATTTCGTTTTGGATAAATTGTATCTTAATTTTAATCAATGTTTCATCAGATAATTGCCTGGATTTAATAAATAAGAAGCAAATAGTCTATAGCAGACAATAATCGCGGGAGCGATCACGCTTTGCACATGAAGCTGGAGCACGTCTCAAATAAACCCAAACTCAGCAGCTACTTGTCTCCCAAAGACGAGAAATATGTGTATATAAAGCTTGAAATGTCCACTTTTAAACGTAACGAAAAGAAAAAAAGTCAAGCAATGCACACTGTTCAATAGTGGCAACGATATGCGTCCGTTCATTCATTCTTGTCAAAGACGCTGACGTCAGACGCACGTCCGTTTACAAACCAATCAATGTCCAGATGCCGCCCACATAGATGATGACGAGTGGACGCAAGTGTGTCATGTAAAGTTCTTAGCGCTCGCATAATTGCAATGTGAAACCAAACCAAAACTAACCGAATGTATAAAATGTATCAAAACATGAACTTCGGTTCGGACCTTGGTGCGGACTTTCAGGTGTGAAAACGCCCTAAGCACCCTTGAATGCAAGCAAGATCACCCTCAGTTGATACTGTAATAATATATTGGCAAATGCTCCAGTGCATATTTCTGTCTGTAGAATGTCAAATGTATCCGTTTACAACGTATCCGTGTACAATGTCTTATACACAGTGGCCAATCAGACTCCACTGCTCAAACCGCCAGAGTTTATTCAGTGCTGAGTTATACAGGCTCGCAAAACCTCTCATGAACAAACACACAAAGTGTAGACACCAATCGATGTAATTTAGATATTAATTGAGCATTGTTAGCAGCTTCATTGAACTTATTGAGATCGCGATGAACTGACATAGCGACAGTGTTTAGTGATGGAGCGGTCTTGGCTCGCTTTTGAGTCTACAGTCTATATAATCCATTGAATAAAACTAGTGTTTTCATGTTGAAAATGGGATTAATGGCCAATTGCACCCTGCAAAGTTTGGAAGTGAGAGTGAAATAGTAACGCATTAAAGCAATGTAATGTAATTTTACTTTTTTTTTTGTGCTTCGTTTGTATAATGTCTGCTGGAACGCTAAAACATGTTCAGTGTTAAATAAATATTTTTAAATTGTAGTTTTGTAATGTATTTTTCTTTAAAAATAGCAAGACAAAATAGTAAAAATCTAATTTTTACAATTTAATTTGTATTCGGCTTCGGCCTTCAATTTTCATTTCGGTGCATCCCTAGTTTCTATTGTAATTATTGTAATGTCATTAATTCCTGTTATCAAAGCTGAATTTATCATCATTCCTCCAGTCTTCAGTGTCACATGACCCTTCAGAAATCATTCAGATATGAGGATTTGCTGCTCAAAAAACGTTTTTATCATCAATGGTGAAAACAGCTGTGATGCTTCATATTTCTATAGACACTTTGTGATACCTTTTTCTGGATTCTTTGATGAATAGAAAGTTAAAATATATATATAACTTGACAGAAATAATTTGTGACATAAATGTCTTTACTGTCACTTTATTTCAATTTAATGCATCCTTACAGAATGAAAGTATTCATTTATTAATTTTGAATATTAGTTTATCATGGTTTCCACAAAAATAATGAGCAACACAACAGTTTTCAACATTGATAATAAAACTAATAAATGTTTCATGACTAGCAAATCATCCTATTAGAATGATTTCTGATCATGTGACACTGAAGACTGAATGATGCTGAAAATGTATGTAATTGCATCACATAAATAAATTACATTTTAAAATATATTTAAATAGAAAACAGTTATTTTAAATGGCAAAAATATTTCAAAACATAACTGTTTTTACTGTATTTTTATCAAATAAATGCATACTTGGTGAGCATAAGAGACTTCTTTCAAAAACATTAAAACTTAATTATGTACACAATGTCCAATTCGTGATCAAATCATTCTTTTGAGTCATAGAACATGTTTTCAGTCTTTAAATAAACATTTTTCTATCACATGCATTCAGAAGACATGAAATATAGTCAAATGGAACACTTTTATGATGTTTTTATGTTGCTTTTTGAAGCTTGAAAGCTCCATGTGCTGTCATTATATAGGAAAGAAGAACCACCAGCACATCATTCAAAATATCTTCTTTTGTGCTTCACAGAAGAAAAAAAAGTCAGGTTTGAAATGACGTGGTTGAGTAAATGATGGCATTAATTGAATTTCCGGGTGAACTATCCCTTTAAGCTACGATGGCTTGGTTCCAGAGGAGATGCACTCAGCTTTATTGCTAACCCCACCAACCCCATCCAGTCACCATAAAAGGACTGCTGTCAGCTGCATTATAAGCCTGCCTCCCTTTCTGATTCCTGCCTCACACATAAAACACCCGGTCAGTTGGACCGAGCTCTACAAGGACAGCACAGCAAATCAGCCCCAGCACTTTTATAGAGAACCGCTTCTCTCTCCTTTGCTCCGGCTACTTCATCTTCTTTTTGCGTTGTTTAGTACTGACCTCTGTCTTTTATTTGATTCCTTTAGCCGGTTCAGCATTATTTCCGCTTAATCGACAATCTCAGGGTCCATTTATAAATGGGATTCCAAAGCACTGTGGATGTACATTTGCCATTGGGCTTTCTAACAAAGGGACAGAGGTTATTGTACTCTTTTTAACTGTTTTAAGCAATTTCTTCACTATTGTATAAAAACCTGTTTCCAAACAGGTTTCTTGAACATGCCTTCCATCTGCTATTGGTCAAACAAACTGATAGTCCCGCCCCAAAATTACGCCATTGGCTGAGCCAGTGTTGCTGTGTGTATGTCAGACAAAGCAATGTTTACAGCAGTGTTTTGATGGCTCCCCTCCAACTTTATTCATTTATCTTTATAAATCATATACCATTTGATATAGCTTGAATAATTATTTTATGATCAAATGTTGGTAAGATTTTTTTGTTGTTATTGAAGGAAGTCTTCATAATTATCAATACCAAAGCTGAATTTATTTGATCAGAATGCAGTCATATTGTGAAATATTATTACAATTTATGATGTCAAAGCAATTTTCAGCATCATAGCCGTCCTTTCACCGTCTCGGTTAACTATAGACCCGATATAGTTCGACGAGTAACCCACTTCTAGCCAAAATAACCTTGAATTTGGTTACATGTCGTTTATGCCAAAATAACTAGAGAGATATTCCATCTTGTAAGCAAAGTCAACAGTGATTACAAAGTGTTTGTTTTCATTTCTTTGACATGTTCATGTTCTAGATGACTAGTCTATACTTAGACATCTATAAACTTTCACTGACAGCCCAAATTTTGCCTTGTTTTAGCCTAGACATCAGGGCTGTGATTGGACGGCTATTAGACGTCTTTGAAACGCTGGGTCCAATCTTCAGTGTCACATGATCTTTCATAAATCATTCAAATATGCTTATTTAAAATGCTCAAGAAACATTTCGTATTAATATCATTTGAAAACAGATGTGCTGCTTCATATTTTTGTGGAAAACATGATACAGGATTCTTTGATGAATAAAAAGTTCAAGTGAACAGCATTTACTTGAAATATATTTTTTTACATTAAAAAACCCTTTTGATTAATTTAATGCATCCTTGCTGAACAAAAATATAAATTTCTTTGAAAAAATCTGCAAAACCAACATCTATAATTTGTCTTTATTTGTATTAATTTTTCATGGTTAAGTTCAGACAGGAAACCCACTGCTAAGGAGAAAACATCTGCTTATTTTTCATGTATTTTTGTCTTTAAATCTTTCATACAAACAAAGCGAAAGAGGATAGAGTCCAGACACTGTAAACGGCAGCAGGAGGAAGCAGCTAAGTGCCAATGAACAAGCTGATGGACGACAGATATTGCACTGATAGCACAAGAGAGGCGTGCTGAGTGGAAAGGCAATATCAAACGCACAGACCCACTGCAGTATACACTCACCCTTCAGTATACTCTCCCTTCAGTATACACTCACCCTTCAGTATATACACTCACCCTTCAGTATACACTCACCCTTCAGTATACACTCACCCTTTACTATACACTCACCCTTCAGTATACACTCACCCTTCAGTATATACACTCACCCTTCAGTATACACTCTCCCTTCAGTATACACTCACCACAATACACTCTCCCTTCAGTATACACTCACCCATCAGTATATACTCTCCCTTCAGTATACACTCACCCTTCAGTATATACACTCACCCATCAGTATACACTCACCCATCAGTATACACTCACCCTTCAGTATACACTCTCCCTTCAGTATACACTCACCCTTCAGTATATACACTCACCCTTCAGTATACACTCTCCCTTCAGTATACACTCACCACAATACACTCTCCCTTCAGTATACACTCACCCATCAGTATACACTCACCCTTCAGTATACACTCACCATTCAGTATACACTCACCCTTCAGTATACACTCACCATTCAGTATACACTCACCATTCAGTATACACTCACCCGTCAGTATACACTCACCATTCAGTATACACTCACCCTTCAGTATACACTCACCATTCAGTATACACTCACCCTTCAGTATACACTCACCCTTCAGTATACACTCACCCTTCAGTATACACTCACCCATCAGTATACACTCACCCATCAGTATACACTCACCCTTCAGTATACACTCTCCCTTCAGTATACACTCACCCATCAGTATACACTCACCCTTCAGTATACACTCACCATTCAGTATACACTCACCCTTCAGTATACACTCACCATTCAGTATACACTCACCCTTCAGTATACACTCACCATTCAGTATACACTCACCCTTCAGTATACACTCACCCTTCAGTATACACTCACCCTTCAGTATACACTCACCCATCAGTATACACTCACCCTTCAGCATACACTCACCCATCAGTATACACTCACCCATCAGTATACACTCACCCTTCAGTATACACTCACCCTTCAGTATACACTCACCCATCAGTATACACTCACCCATCAGTATACACTCACCCATCAGTATACACTCACCCATCAGTATACACTCACCCTTCAGTATACACTCACCCATCAGTATACACTCACCCTTCAGTATACACTCACCCATCAGTATACACTCACCCATCAGTATACACTCACCCATCAGTATACACTCACCCATCAGTATACACTCACCCATCAGTATACACTCACCCATCAGTATACACTCACCCTTCAGTATACACTCACCCTTCAGTATACACTCACCCTTCAGTATACACTCACCCTTCAGTATACACTCACCCTTCAGTATACACTCACCCATCAGTATACACTCACCCATCAGTATACACTCACCCTTCAGTATACACTCACCCATCAGTATACACTCACCCATCAGTATACACTCACCCTTCAGTATACACTCACCCATCAGTATACACTCACCCTTCAGTATACACTCACCCTTCAGTATACACTCACCCTTCAGTATACACTCACCCATCAGTATACACTCACCCATCAGTATACACTCACCCTTCAGTATACACTCACCCATCAGTATACACTCACCCTTCAGTATACACTCACCCTTCAGTATACACTCACCACAATACACTCTCCCTTCAGTATACACTCACCACAATACACTCTCCCTTCAGTATACACTCTCCCTTCAGTATACACTCACCCTTCAGTATACACTCACCACAATACACTCTCCCTTCAGTATACACTCACCACAATACACTCTCCCTTCAGTATACACTCACCCTTCAGTATACACTCACCACAATACACTCACCCTTCAGTATACACTCACCACAATACACTCTCCCTTCAGTATACACTCTCCCTTCAGTATACACTCACCCATCAGTATACACTCACCCATCAGTATACACTCACCACAATACACTCTCCCTTCAGTATACACTCACCACAATACACTCTCCCTTCAGTATACACTCACCCTTCAGTATACACTCACCACAATACACTCTCCCTTCAGTATACACTCACCCTTCAGTATACACTCACCCTTCAGTATACACTCTCCCTTCAGTATACACTCACCCTTCAGTATACACTCACCCATCAGTATACACTCACCCTTCAGTATACACTCACCCTTCAGTATACACTCACCACAATACACTCTCCCTTCAGTATACACTCACCCTTCAGTATACACTCTCCCTTCAGTATACACTCACCACAATACACTCTCCCTTCAGTATACACTCACCACAATACACTCTCCCTTCAGTATACACTCACCCATCAGTATACACTCACCCTTCAGTATACACTCACCACAATACACTCTCCCTTCAGTATACACTCACCACAATACACTCTCCCTTCAGTATACACTCACCCTTCAGTATACACTCACCCATCACTATACACTCACCCATCAGTATACACTCACCCATCAGTATACACTCAACCTTCACTATACACTCACCCTTCAGTATACACTCACCCACTGCAGTATACACTCACCCATCACTATACACTCACCCATCAGTATACACTCACCCTTCAGTATACACTCACCCTTCAGTATACACTCACCCTTCAGTATACACTCAACCTTCACTATACACTCACCCTTCAGTATACACTCACCCATCAGTATACACTCACCCATCAGTATACACTCACCCTTCAGTATACACTCACCCATCAGTATACACTCACCCATCAGTATACACTCACCCTTCAGTATACACTCACCCTTCAGTATACACTCACCCATCAGTATACACTCACCCATCAGTATACACTCACCCATCAGTATACACTCAACCTTCACTATACACTCACCCTTCAGTATACACTCACCCACTGCAGTATACACTCACCCATCAGTATACACTCACCCTTCAGTATACACTCACCCACTGCAGTATACACTCACCCTTCAGTATACACTCACCCTTTACTATACACTCACCCTTCAGTATACACTTACCCTTCAGTATACACTCACCCTTCAGTATACACTCACCCTTCAGTATACACTCACCCTTCAGTATACACTCACCCTTCACTATACACTCACCCATCAGTATACACTCACCCTTCAGTATACACTCACCCATCAGTATACACTCACCCATCAGTATACAATCACCCTTCACTATACACCCACCCATCAGTATACACTCACCCTTCAGTATACACTCACCCTTCACTATACACTCTCCCTTCACTATACACTCACCCTTCAGTATACACTCACCCTTTACTATACACTCACCCTTCAGTATACACTCACCCTTCAATATACACTCACCCTTCAGTATAGACTCACCCTTCACTATACACTCACCCATCAGTATACAGTCACCCTTCACTATACACTCACCCTTCACTATACACTCACCCTTCAGTATACACTCTCCCTTCACTATACACTCACCCTTCAGTATACACTCACCCTTCACTATACACTCACCCATCAGTATACAGTAACCCTTCACTATACACTCACCCTTCAGTATACACTCTCCCTTCACTATACACTCACCCTTCAGTATACACTCACCCTTCAATATACACTCACCCATCAGTATACAGTCACCCTTCAGTATACACTCACCCTTCAGTATACACTCACCCTTCAGTATACACTCACCCTTCAGTATACACTCACCCTTCAGTATACACTCACCCTTCAGTATACACTCACCCTTCAGTATACACTCACCCATCAGTATACACTCACCCTTCACTATACACTCACCCTTCACTATACACTCACCCTTCAGTATACACTCTCCCTTCACTATACACTCACCCTTCAGTATACACTCACCCTTCAATATACACTCACCCTTCAGTATACACTCACCCTTCACTATACACTCACCCTTCAGTATACAGTCACCCTTCACTATACACTCACCCTTCAGTATACACTCACCCTTCAATATACACTCACCCTTCAGTATACACTCACCCTTCACTATACACTCACCCATCAGTATACAGTCACCCTTCACTATACACTCACCCTTCAGTATACACTCACCCTTCAGTATACACTCACCCTTCAGTATACACTCTCCCTTCACTATACACTCACCCTTCAGTATACACTCACCCTTCAGTATACACTCACCCTTCAGTATACACTCACCCTTCAGTATACACTCACCCTTCACTATACACTCACCCTTCAGTATACACTCACCCTTCAGTATACACTCACCCTACAATATACACTCACCCTTCAGTATACACTCACCCTTCACTATACACTCACCCTTCAGTATACACTCACCCTTCACTATACACTCACCCATCAGTATACACTCACCCTTCACTATACACTCACCCTTCACTATACACTCACCCTTCAGTATACACTCTCCCTTCACTATACACTCACCCTTCAGTATACACTCACCCTTCAATATACACTCACCCTTCAGTATACACTCACCCTTCACTATACACTCACCCATCAGTATACAGTCACCCTTCACTATACACTCACCCTTCAGTATACACTCACCCTTCACTATACACTCACCCTTCAGTATACACTCTCCCTTCACTATACACTCACCCTTCAGTATACACTCACCCTACAATATACACTCACCCTTCAGTATACACTCACCCTTCACTATACACTCACCCATCAGTATACACTCACCCTTCAGTATACACTCACCCTTCAGTATACACTCACCCTTCAATATACACTCACCCTTCAGTATACACTCACCCTTCAGTATACACTCACCCATCAGTATACACTCACCCTTCAATATACACTCACCCTTCAGTATACACTCACCCTTCACTATACACTCACCCATCAGTATACAGTAACCCTTCACTATACACTCACCCTTCAGTATACACTCTCCCTTCACTATACACTCACCCTTCAGTATACACTCACCCTTCAATATACACTCACCCATCAGTATACAGTCACCCTTCACTATACACTCACCCTTCACTATACACTCACCCTTCAGTATACACTCACCCTTCAATATACACTCACCCATCAGTATACAGTCACCCTTCAGTATACACTCACCCTTCAGTATACACTCACCCTTCAATATACACTCACCCTTCAGTATACACTCACCCTTCACTATACACTCACCCATCAGTATACAGTAACCCTTCACTATACACTCACCCTTCAGTATACACTCTCCCTTCACTATACACTCACCCTTCAGTATACACTCACCCTTCAATATACACTCACCCATCAGTATACAGTCACCCTTCACTATACACTCACCCTTCACTATACACTCTCCCTTCAGTATACACTCACCCATCAGTATACACTCACCCATCAGTATACACTCACCCATCAGTATACACTCACCCATCAGTATACACTCACCCATCAGTATACACTCACCCATCAGTATACACTCACCCATCAGTATACACTCACCCTTCACTTTACACTCACCACAATACACTCTCCCTTCAGTACACTCACCACAATACACTCTCCCTTCAGTATACACTCACCCTACAATATACACTCACCCTTCAGTATACACTCTCCCATACACTCTCCATGACTGAAATAAAGTATGATGGAGAACAGGTGCGTTTTTTTAATTAAAGCAGAAATTAACTGCTTTAGGTCTATATGAAAACATATTGACTTTGATACTATGAATGTACTTGCGAAGATTAATTAGCCAAAGTCTGATTTGTCATCTGCTGTACGTCTCTGCTCATTTAAGTGAGAGCTTTTATAATTCCAGCACAATAATTCCTTAAGCCCAGCAATGTCACATTACACTCAGGATGGAAAGATACATAATTGCTCCCTAAATAACATTATAATGGAAAAAGGAATTCCGCTCTGAGGGAGGGGTGTTTTTACATCCCAGCATTCTGTGCGTGTGTTTGGAAATGAGCTCATTCATCAGCCATCTTTCAAGTCAAATTGTTTCTACCTTCTTTCTCTCTCTGTCAAGCTTACTCTTATTGTTGTAACCATAGTTATATGAGCTATGAGTTGCGAGGTTGCTTCTTTTGAAGCCATCAGCCCACATTATTTCAGCTTTTTTTAATTGTATTTAACAGCAATTCCTAGTGAAAAATTATAGTATCCATAATGCTGTCCAGAAAATTACACCAATCAGTGAATAAAAAAAAGCAACCAAGCCAAAATAGCCCCGCCCACTCCCATGAAGCACTGTAATCGAGTTGATGTCTCTAAGCTCTCAACATACTTAAATATTTGTATATATATTTTACAAAACACTTAAATTGTTATATAATTATATATATTTTATAAATATATATTATATATTTTTAATTTGGTTATTTTGTTCACAAGGCTTCATTTGTCGGCAATTTCGCAAAACCTGTCGGCAAGCGAAAATCGGGGCTAAAATCAGGGCAGTGTGAACTCGGCATAAGGGGTCCTTAACCTGAAAAACGTTGAAGACCCCTGCTCTATGGTGAATCAGTTTTATTCTGATATGATGTACACCTTGAATGCACTGTAAAGGGCGTACACAGTTTTTAGTTTCAATTGCTTTCCTGTGTAAAAATGCACTGACTGACATCTTTGGCTGTGCAGATACAGTCTCCCAATACCACAATAATAAATGATTACTATATTCATATTCCATGGGGTTTACACAGATGATGCTTAATATGCTGTTGGTCCTCCACGTGCTGTCAAAACAGCGCCGCCCCACCCGAGGCATGGACTCTACAAGAGTCCTGTAGGTGTCCTGTGGTATCTGCCGTAAGCAGCAGATCCTTCAAGTCCTGTAGGTTCCAATGTGGAGCCGCCATGGATCTTACTTGTCGGTCCAGCACATCCCAATTGAGATCTGGGGAATTTGGAGGCCAGGGCAAAACCTTGAACTCCTCATCAACCATTCCTGAACAATGTGTGCATTGTGGCAGGGTGCATTATCCAGCTGAAAGAGCCCCTTCCAGCAGGGAACACCATTGTCATGAGGGGGTGTACCTGGTCTGCAACAATGCTTAGGTAGGTGGTACGTGTCAAAGTAACATCCACATGGATGGCCGAACATTGCCCAGAGCATCACACTCTCTCCACCGGCTTGTCGTCGTCCCACAGTAATCCTGGTGTCATCACTTCTCCGGGTAAACGGCACACACATACACCTTCTTCATTGGCTCCAAGGTCCAGTTCTGACACTCGTGTACCCATAGTAGGCACTTTTAATGGTGGACAGGGGTCATCATGGGCACTCTGATTGGTCAGCGGCAGAACACATTCCTCCCATTGTCATCATTAAAATTGTGTGTGACTTGTGCCACAGTAGATCTTCTGTTGGATCAGAGGGGTATAGCTTTTTTTGTCCTCGTGCATCGATGCGCCTTGGCCGACCCAACACTCGTCGGCTTGTGGTTTGTCCCTCTTCGGACCAGACCTTAATATGTGGCCTTGTTAAGAGATGCCCAACGTTATTCGCTTCACCTGTTACTGGTCTTAATCTTGTGTTGTAAGCTATTTCATGGAATGCCATGGTATAATGTACAAAATGTACTCATTTAGCAGATGAGGAATACGACAAAGCAATTCTTCCTAGAAGGTAATTACATGAGAAGCATGGTAAATATAAAAAAAAAAACGTGGTATTACCATAGCACCATATACAAAAACATGGTACCATGGTACTTGCCCTTTTTTACTAGTACCTTTTCTCTGCCTCTACTCCATTCTTTTCCCTGTCATTTCCACTTCTCTCCCCCGACACTCTCTAACTCTCGTTCTCCCTTGAGTTGGGGAGAGCGCTCAGTGTTTCAGAGGAGCCATTTGCACATATCTTAGCTGGGTGATTTCTCTCATCCCTCAGGCCCCATTGTGCCTCACACCAGCTGTGCCTGAGAGAGGGAGGGAGACAGACAGTGAACATACACACGCTGTAGGGGTTATTTCCCTTCCATGGACCGAGCCTTTGCACACTGTGTGTGTTTGAGACTTTGTATGTTTGTCTATGAGCCATGAACTCTGTGTGTCTATGTGTCTGACTCTTTCTCATTATCTATAATCTGTTTATAATGGGACATCTCATTATTCTTGTTGATCCACTTGGGTGCAGAAAAGGGCACCGGGGCTTGACAGATCTATACTGGTGACAATAAAGAATGGAAGTCTTCTTTCATCTAATTGCACTGAATTTCTTCTGTTTGGGTTTGATTTCTGGTTGTGCTTCTGAAATCTTTGTGCATGTTGCTCTAGTTGCTGTTGTGTCCAAAAGATGAAAAATGCTGCTTTCGCAGGCAGTATCCGGAGATTGGAAGGCATCAAGGCATGTCCGAATGCAATGTTTGCATAACATCCTGTTGACAGAGATGCCTTCATAAGGTTGGCTGAAGAAAATACAGACATCCTTCGCTGCCTATGATATCCCACAAACCTGGGCATGCGATTTGAGGGTTTAATGAACAAACACTGATAAAAAATGATGTTTAGTTGAGCAGTTGAAAAAATAAATACTTTTATATTGTTTATTTTATGTCTATTTTTTGTTTTACTTTTCTACAAGGGCTGCACGATTTTGGGGAAAATAAATATTAATTGTGACTTGTGATGTGATTAAAAAAAGCTTTAAGTTTTTGCTGTCCTTGTTTATAGAGCTGCACAATGTGGCCAAAAATAAAATAAAATAATAAAAAACTATATAACGCAATATTTCTTATTTTGTGTCATTTTTGCTTATTATTATTATCATTGAATACTGAATTTTATAGTGCAATATTACTACAGTACTATTTCCCTGTAAAATAAAAACAATACTAATATTTATGGTTGTCTTAATTCTTTTTCAAATGTTAAACCACACAGCATTTTATTTGGGCTGAAAACTAAAGGGAGCCATTACAGCTTCTGTGTTGTTGACAACAGGCAGTTTATAATAGCTTCTCGTTGCAAGTTTGGGCAGATGCGTCATCAGCGCATGTTGCTTTTTCAAAATGCATGTGATGTTACCAAAACATTGCCTGTTTGCAACTGACTGGGCAGTGAAGCAGCTGCCTTGGGATTCGGACACAGCCACTGGTTCAGACCTCTATTTCATTCTCATTTAGTGCAAGATGGCTCTTCTCATCTCATGCCAGTGCTTGTTAACCGAGACGGCTACAAATCATGATAGCTGTGCTGTGCATAGGGAGCAAAATACGATCAATCAGAACTGCTGGTGTACTGTGCTCTTGTGACACATCCAGCTTTATGTGGTAAAGCAGTTGAGGTGTATGTACTGTACTACACAAGCCGCTTTCTATTGCCGGAGGGCTTTTTTTTTTTTTTAATTAAAAGGCTTATGGTGCAAACAAGGAACCAAACAAGCCTCCAGGCTTTTTGCTGACGCTCAAGTCGAATGTGGTAGGGGAACACATTTCAGATCTAGCTTCTGCTCATGTCTCATATTAACTGGTTATAGCATTCACGCTGTCCGCATTACCAGCACAACACTGGTGGCAGAAGTGAAGCTGCGTGTAGTTTCAATGATAAGCCTATTTTTTGTACTATAAACCTAATCAACACTATCTTTGCCAATGCAAGCTTTTATGAAATAACATAAAATAAAGCAGTGAACAAAGTTGAATAAAAGTTACGTAGAACATGCACAGTGAAAGACAAACACTTTCTGACTGACAGTAGCAACTAAATGCTATGCTATGGTGCGATGATCATAGGCATAATTTGCGGATGGGACATGTCCCCGCCACTTTTTGCCAGGGTCGAAATCGTCCCCACCACTTTTTGAATCATCTAGCTGCACGGATGAACCTATCTAATACAAACAAAACATCTCCAGTTAACTAGCAGAGCATAATTATGTTCGTTTGTTAAATAAGAGGCGATCTGGTGCTCGTTGCCGCTGTTTTCAGTAGAACAGATTTCTCTTGTGGCTCACTTCACACAGACGAACGCTTAAATCGCTTAACACCGTTGCGGAGACTTTCAATTTGTTCCTGTGAAAATCACAAAACAAAATGCACAAAAAACTGTCCCTGCTCTTGATATATAATCACTGATGATACTCGGTTTTGAAGAGAAAAAAAAAACGAGGGCAGATTATAACCGAGAATCTCTGACACGGTTAACAAAAGACCATTAGGGAATACAAGCAAAGCTTGCGAATCTATGCATTTATTCACAAGAAAAATCTTGGCACTAACGAATTATTGTGTTTAGATGCAAGAATTAAACATGAGTTCTATATCGATAAATTAAACCCAATGAACTACTGAAATTGATTTCTGGACATCTTAATATTCTTTTTTTTCTGCAATTGTTATTGTACATATTTTACATCTGATATAACATTGTATAAGCGATGCTAAATCAGATATACATACATACACACACCTGTCCCAACCACTTTTTAAAACAAAGTTACGCCACTGGCGATGATGTATAACTATGCCTTGATTTGTGGAGGCGGTCATATGCAAATATGTTTGCCCGTGTTACGTCGCAGATCCCGCAGTATAAAAATGAGCCGTTTTTGGAGCTTGATTAAAGAAATGCTTTGTTTATAATGCAGAGGAAATTTTAAGCTATGAAACGTGCAGGATGTTTTAATGGTACAAAGTTCTTATATGTCAAAAGATTTGCTAATTTGCTTTCTCATGTCATGACCTTTTAATATAAAAATTTTCATATTAGTTATTAATCATAATAATTATTAATAATATCAAGCAATGTATTTATAAACAAACTAAATTTATAAGAAAATTCATAACAAATTACCTGATACTTTAGGATTCATGGGTAGTGTAGTTCTTCACAACACTATACCATACAGTCACGATTAAATGTCGAAAATATTCAAAAGTTGTAATCTACAAATCTGTCAGTTTGTGGTATAAGGACGCAGTTTGGTTACACAATGTGAAAGCACAACACGAGCCTGCAGCAGCTTCTCTTACGTGCTGTTTGTGCGAGCGGTGTGAAACAGACCTAGAGGAAAGGATGAAAGAGCTCTCAGTGGCCTGACCCCTTACTGGCCTTCTCCTCCATCATCTGAGTCAGAGATCACAGCACACACACACACACACACACACGCAAAGAGCGCCCATCCCACTAACACACAATACACGCAAAATTTAACAATATTAAGAAGAATCTAAAAGAAAATCACTTCATAATACCAACACAGCAGACACAAATATGAGAACTTGTCTGTGAGATGCTCTGCATCAGCGAGAACACATTTAATCAAATGAGAAATCCTCTCACATGTCGCACATAATCACCGGCTAATTGTTTATTACTCACGCTAAGTAAAAGGTTATCTCACCAGCACGCAGCAGGCAGGGGAATATGGCAACACGCTGCATGTGACAGCAGTGCTGATAAACAAGAAGAGCTGTCGTGTGTGTGTGTGTGTGTGTGTGTGTGTGTGTGTGTGTGTGTGTGTGTGTGTGTCTACAGGAGAGTTTAGATTAGTAGTGAGATTTGTGCACAAGAGGGGGGTGCACAGAGACTTTCAGGATAATAACGCACAAGAGCGTATGTCATGAAATAATCTCCGTTTTATTGTAATCTGGAAGTATGATTTGTAGAGATCGAATTTTATGGTTTGTGCGTGGGGTCATGAGGGTGAGGAGCGAAGAGAAAAGATAGATTAAATATGAAATATACTGTATTTTACTTTGAGTAATTAATGTCTTAGTGCACATCTAAACATGAGAATACCCTCAATCTCTTGGGAGCATCCACTACATGAATCACTATAGAGGCAACGCTGGATTGCAGATACAGTGACTAACAATAGAAATGTCTTTCTCTGATGGGAACTGCTGCAGTTCTCCCTAACAAAAGCTGAAAGTGTGTCCTTTGCTAAATCAGCACATGTACATGGTTCTCGTATCGCTAAAGTTGGTGACACAATAATAACGGCAAAGCTTGTATGTGTTATGATTGCCAGAAATGTCATTACACGTCATGCGAGAGGCACAGAAGAGCTTGGCGGAATAATATGTGATTGAATTTTTCGAGGGCGGCCAAAGGTCTGAATAACAACACAGCAAAATTGAAGAAATGTCCCACACATCTGACATGAAATAACATATTTCCAAAGAGAAACACTTACACTTACACCCAAACTGTCCGTAAAGAAACTGTAGGGTATTAATATACTGGACAATACTGATTAAAATGCATTTTTATCACAAAAGACGAGCAAAACCTACCTCTTTCATTTGATGCTGAACTCTGCGCTGGTGTCGGCGAAGTCTCACACAGGAGGAGGAACTGAGTGGAGCAAAACAGACGAATCCAGCGGCCCGGTTTGAACTTCAGCAATACTTCAGCGCCAAGACATATTCTCCATTTGTGTGTACAAGCGTGTCTGAGAGAGAGAGAGAGAGAGAGAGAGAGAGAGAGAGAGACGGGATGGTGTTAGAGTAAAAGAGTGACAGTGACAGTTCTTGTCTCCCAAGTTGAGCGCTGTAGTAAAGCGAGCTCCTGTTTGAGTGTGTAGACACACACTGCAGTAGTACACACCGCTGCTGATGCTTACACTTTATTCTCGCTCTCTGCCTGTCTCTCTCACTTCACACTTCTCTGATGGAGTCAGTAGTTGCTCTTTTAATCCTGTTTATGCTGGGTATTTATACCACCAATGCTCTTTTAAGTCTTCCTGGCGAGACTTCCAAACTACAGCAGCGAAGCGGCTCTTTGCATCTTTCTCTCCTCTTTTCTCTCCACATCTCTCTTTCCCTCCTCCACTGTCTTTTTTGCGCTCCACTCCACCCCCCACTTTACCCCCTCTCTCCTTGGCTCTTCTCGGTAGAGCATCAGTGTATCGCAGGGTCCTAGAGCCTGACGGCGTTTGGTGGCGTGTGTGCGTGTACAGTGTATCCCTGCTACTGTAAACACATCAGTATGACTCAAGCCTCCTCTCTCTCTCTCTCTCTCTCTCTCTCTCTCTGTACCTTTCTTGCTCTTTTTTCCTGAGGGTGCTTCAGAACAGGTTGTCTTGTGAAGCATTGTTCTCACTGAAAACACGGCCACAGAGTAGACGGTCACTGAGAGATCCGGTCACACATATGTCAGTGATACAGAGAGCCAATAAAACTGATCAAAGAAAGACATAAATTCAACATGACACTATCTATTTCTATACTGTGGCATAGGGTGGTCCTTGATTTTATCCATCAGGAATTCTTTGGATTGTAAAAAGTGGCCTCAAGGATGCATTCAATTTCAAATAAAAGCTGTTCTTTTGAACTGTCCTGAAAAAATCATATCATATGAGAATGATTTCTGAAGGATCATGTGACACTGAAGTAATGATGCTGAAAATTCAGCTTTGATCACAGGAATAAATTATATTTTAAAATATATTAAAATAGAAAAGTTATTTTAAATTGTAATAATATTTCTGTCACATGCCTGTCCTGTCTCGTGTGCACTTGTGGTGTTTTGTTATTTTGGGCATGTGCTCTGTCTTTGTCTTGATCCCACCCCCTTGTTATCTCGTTATTGGTTTAATTTGTCCCACCTGTGTTCCCTCATTCCCTGCTTGATTTGTCCCCTTTAAACAGTTCCAGGGCCGTGCAGAGAGTTCTTCAGGGGCAGGGGCTCAAATGTAAAAAAGGGGCAATATGTAAATATATATATATATATATATATCCTTATGCTCATCAAGCCTGCATTTATTTAATCAAAAATACAGAAAAAAACAGTAGCCTAATATTGTGAAATTTTATTACATTATGTTCTTTTTAACTTTTTATTAATAAAAGAATCTTGAAAATAGTATCACAGTTTCCATCATTGACATTAAATCCTCATATTAGAATGATTTCTGAATGATCATGAGACACTGAAGAGTGGAGTAATGATGCTGAAAATCCAGCTGTGATCACAGGAATAAATTATATTTTAAATACCATATTGCTGTTTTTTATCAAATAAATGCAGGCTTGATGAACATAAGAGACTTTCATAATGCTGCATAATATTCAAAAATGGTAATATAATAAAGTCCTTTCACGTATCTTCATATAATAGGCCTGTATGCTGGTGGCACTTGTTTTTTGTTAACTTTGATAGTTTCATGAAATGGTAAACGGTGTATCAATATACATAAATACAAGTGAATTTAACACTACTTACCATTAATGCGACGTTTGCTGCTGTGGTTTTGTGCAGGGATTTGTTTGTTAAAATCCATTTTGTCAGTGATGCAATTTATAAAATGAGACAAACCGCAGGAAATCGTTCCACAAACGTTAGTTCGTCTGTCCATGTAATTTTCAACCGATTTATGAATAAGAACAGAAAATTACCGCTTCACATCGCCCAATGGAATTTGAACTTGCTTTGCCAGATCACGATTGGTTGGTGTATATACATGACAAACGGACATTGGTGAATTGTGTAATACTTTAAAATATATAATACATAGATTTGTAATTAAATCAACACATTAGCTCTGATTATGGATGAAAAAAAATATTGGTTTACTTTTTTTCCCGTAAGGCCACACACTCTCTGAAAGGACCATATTTAGCTCAAAGCCGTTTCGGAACAGAGGAAAATCAGCTGTCAATCAAAACGCACGCGATCCATAGCAACGCGTTATGGCAACGCCTCAACAGAAATTGTCCGACTTTTGAGCCGTTCGTTACTATTGTATACATTGTCATGTTATAATAATCACATTTATTTAGTTTTGTTGACCACGATATTATCATTGATATTTGTCTGAGGGGCACTTTTGATTCATTTTGAAAAAGGGCAGGGGCTCGAGCACCCAAAGCCCCCCCCTCTGCACGTGCCTGAACAGTTCCTTTGTGTGTTCAGTCTTTGTCGTATCGTTGCCATGTTATGTCTACGTCTCCCGGTTTCCCTGTGATTTCTGTTTTAGGTTTTCAGTTTGTTTTGTTATTTCTAGTTTATGTTGCCCCCTCGTGGGTTTTTGTGTCGTATTTATGTTTATTTTTTATAAATAAATCCTTATTTCTGCACTTGAGTCCTCGCACCAGTTTCTGCTTGTTTGGACGTGACAATTTCACAATATTGAGTTTTTTATTGTATTTCTAATCAAATAAATGTAGCCTTGGTGAGCATCAGAGTCTTCTTTCAAAAACATAAAAAAAATCGTACAGACTCCAAACTTTTAAACGGTAGTGTACTTAGATAAAAATGTTAAAAAATTGGTCTGCCTCAATTGAGCGCATACCTTTTTTTATGCACATTTTAAAAAATATATGCACATCTCGACGTTTCCATCCATTGTTTTTTAATGCAAAAAATTTCCGATTTGCATCACAAGAATAAATTATATTTTAAAATATATTAAAATAGAAAAAAGTCATTTTAAATTGTAATAATATTGCGGTTTTATTGTATTTCTAATCAAATAAATGCAGCCTTGTAGCCTGACATCGTCATACTCAGATTCTAGTCAGAATATGGGTCTGATACTGCTCCTTTGGTCTGTGATTATGGGGTGTGTTTCAACCGAACCAGGAAAGAAAACGCCTCTGCACTCAATTGGATAGACCCACAACCAATCAGAGCAGCGGAGTAAGTGACGTATGTTGAGCGACGCATAGTTGTCAACAGAACTCAACTGCACACACGCTGGAAGAAGTAGAAGAAGAAGATGAGCGTAAACGATGTTTGCTGGTGTTGTAATAATAATTTAAGGATACACGGAGTACTCACCAACACCATCATCATTTTTGAGAGCAATAGTAAAGATGAATGCATACGAACAAGTTCTCCGTTTAGTAAACGAATTCAACCCGAGCACTCTTTGGTGACGTGGATGATTACGTTACTGTTGATCATCTGTCCATCATCGTATAAAGCCCGCCCTCACAATTTGATTGGTCCGAACAGCTCTGCTTCGAGCACAGACCGAACTTCCCGAGCTCAAATGTTGTGGGCGGGGCTACGTTCGGCTGGTATCCAGGCTAGCAGCCTTGGTGAGCATCAGGGTCTTGTTTCAAAAACATAAAAAAATCTTATCGACCCCAAACTTTTGAACAGTAGTGTACTTTGATATAAATGCTCTTTGTTGCACATCTAGTGATTTATTTAGTAAATGTGTTTTCATCAGTCTATGTGCATGCTTACTCATTGGAGAAAAAAAATATCCGCCTCAACTGATCACACGTTTTTATGCAAATCTTTCTGTTTCCATCCAGTGTTTTTTAATGCGATATCCTAAAATGCCCATAAAAATAGGAGAATGGAAACATAGCTACTGGCCATTGAATAACAAAACCAATAGCCAACAGATATTTAAGCATTGCTTTAGCTCAAATTCTGTTTTAGCACCATTCTGGTAATGGAATCGCTCACTTTGTACAATGCAATCAATGTGTAGTGTACAAAATCAAAGCTTAGGCAAGTCAATTTGGATTTGATGTAGACTTTAAGTGAACAACAGTGCTGCTATTATTCATGTTCACATAGAAAATCCAGCCAGAATTGTTCAATCCGTGGCAGTAAGCTCTTCGTGTTGTTTTCAACCATCTGACCCACTTCCAGAGACCGTTTTGCGAAATTAAGATTTCTGTTCAATATAGAGAACGAAGCAGGAGAAAAACATTCTGTTCTGTCCTGGATTTTAACATTAATACGATGGACCTCAGGGGACCCCGACTGGGATAAAGCCGAGTGCAGGGGATGGACATTAGTAATCAATAAAAATCCTCTAGGCTTATGCGGTCTGTTTCATGAGGTGGGCTCCCTCTCCCCCCTCCCTCCCTCCGCCGCTGGAGTCTTTCATGTGGCGCTGTTGTTGATGGGAATAGGTCAGTCAACACGGTGAATCTGATGCTTCATTTGTCTTGTGCTGTCAGGACGACAGCTGTTTGGTTGAGTGTATGGTCAGCATGGATCAATAGCCTTTCCTCTTGCTCGCTGCACCCTCGCTGACAACAAACAAGCACACCATTTACCTCACACACAAATCAGGAGGACAAGGGCAGACATATGAAGAGGTGCAGATCATTGGGGAAAACAAAATAGAACTAGGGAGCGACATACAGAAAGACACGAAGACAGACTAAGGGGACTCCTGTTGAAAGACGTGATACACATGCAACTTAATGTACGTTATTTTTATGATCGCAATGTTGGAGTAATTAGCTAAAAGTAGCAATGCTACTTACTAACAATTTTCAGTAGTAGTAGCGAAGAGTAGCAAGTTAGTGAGCAAAAATGCTACATTGCTGTTTTTGATACTGCAATGCATTATACATTAATTTTACAGTCAAGCCAACTGAGCCAATAATCAAAAACTCTCTCAAAGTGAGTTGAATCAATTTAAAAAAACTCACTGATTGAAATCTATGCATGTTATTTTAATTCCTTGTATTGCTAAATATTAGAGTTGGGCGATGTCCCTAAAATGGCAGTTAACGATGTTTACAGGAAAATGGACAATGGGGGGGGGGGGTATTTTACTATATTTCTTTACATAAATATTTTATTTCTACTTAAAAACTATACATTTGTTATTTTACTATCCTAACTAATGACTATACAATAGGTCTAGGGTTGGGAATCGTGAGAAATTTTCCGGTTCCGGTTCCGGTTCCGGTTCCGCCTAACGATTCCGGTTCCGATTCCGGTTCCATTAAAATTATTAAACAAATAGTGGTAAAGGAAAAAGGCACAATACGCAACTCAAACAATCCATTTTGTGTTTATTACTTGCTCTAAAATTTATTTACAGGTTGGCAATGTCAAAAAAGTCCTGTACTGTACATATATTACAGTATTAATTAAGCCATTCTTGCAACACATTTTTTTTCAAATGAACACCTCTGAAATTGTCTTATTACATTTTATCTCTCTGTCTCTGAATAAAACCAAGTTATAAATTATATTTATTAGTTATATTTATTAATTAGTTATATATTAATTTAATAGTAATTCAGTTATTCAGTGAACTTGTAAATAATAAATTGCAATTCAGCATTACAAAGGTAGCCTAATTGTGCCTAAACGCTTACCTAAACCATGGTGACTCAACGGTTGACATATATATATATATATATATATATATATATATATATATATATAGGCCTTTCACTATAAATCTGGTATAAGCCCTGTGGCACTCTGTGCTGTAGCAAATGTTTTGTCAAATTGCTAGTGCAGCCTCCTTTGCATGTTATTAACTTTTCACGTGTTACATTTTGCTTCATTATCATTCATTCTTTGGAAATGAATACATACTTGTGACTTTCTCTTCGCCATGCTGGTGGTCAACGAGAAAATATCTGATGCAAAACCGTAAATGTGTAGCGCGAGGGCTTTCAGTGCTGAACTGCGTTGCCCTCCTGGAAGCGGCAAGCAACGTAATTAATATTCATGATGAGGTGAGCCAGGGTTGCCAGGTTTTCACAACAAAACCCGCACAATTGCACAATCGTTTCAACCCGCGGACATGAAACACAGCCCGCGGCAACAGTGGAAAACGGGAAAGCGGGAAAATCACGGAGTTGGCAACACTGGCTGTCACTCGCTATGAAAGGATACGCTTCCAGCGCTTCGCACACACATTGCACCAGAACCGTTTTCGGAACCGAAACTTAGGAATTTCGCGCGGTTCTGGTATTTTTCAAAAATCAGTTTCGGTTCTGCATAAGAACCGGTTCTCGGTTCCCAACCCTAAATAGGTCACATGCACTTTTAGCAAACCGTTACGGAGCTATTCAATTTTGATTTTGCATGTTGTTTTTTTAAACGTTCATTCATGTAGTTCATATGACCAACTTACAATATTTCAATAACATAATTTATTTTGTAGCCTATGCTATGCTTTGCATGACAAAAAGTTAATTGTGCTGCTAATTATAAGTGAAATGTAAATCCCGAGTTTCGATCTACGTGTTTTCCCGGTTTTCTTGTTCTTAAATTGTTGTTCTTCTGTGTTTTAATAATTGAGTGTTATCAGAATCACCTTCATTCTTTCATTTGATTTGACATTATGGCCAAGGCAAATTGTCGCAAATTGGCAAGTTTTTTCTCTTTTTCTTTTACTGTATTTTTGCTTATAAAAGTGGCACGGGTATATTTGTGGCAATAGCCCAAAAATAGCCACGGTAGTAGGGTAGTTTTTGTTGTTGTATTTCGTACACTGTAAAAATAATTCAGGTATCCAATTTAAAATTTTCAAGTGACCGATCACATCTACATTTTTCAGTTGGCCAAATTTAATTTCTGTGAATTGATGCAATGTAATTCACAGAAATTCAATTTGGCCAACTAAAAAATTTAGATGTGATCGGTCTATTTTCATTTGGAGACCTGAATTTTTTTTACAGTGTATAAATGTATTATGTTTAATGCTGTCAGCCTAATTGAGATTAATTTACCTGTTCATTCATTCAAAAATCCTCATTATTTTTTCAGTGCCAGAAAAAATAAATGGTTGTAGTTTATACCACTAATTTATTTAATATATTTAAAAATATATATTATTATTATTATTGGTATTTTGGTACATTTCTGGTCTTTTTATCTCATAATATGACATAGTAGGGATGTAACGATATATCGTTAAACGATATATCGCGATATAAAAATGTGACGATATGTATCGTTGATGGAAACGATATGATTCGCGATATAGAGTTGTTTTATCCAAGACTCAACTTGCTGTTGTAGGCCTTTTTATAAGGTATAATTCACCCAAACACAAATGTACAAATGTAGGCTACCACAAATGTAAGCACTGTCATCATGTACTCACCATGACGTGTTTTTCGTTTAACTTCCAAACACAAATGAAGATATTCTATATGAAACCTTTAAAAGATCTCATAATTTCAAATTGGTATGTCATAATTAGGACTTTTCTCATTCTTTCATTGTTCTTTTCATCTTTCTTTTGACTGTCTTAATTTGTATCTTTATCTTTTTATCTCATAAATATGACCTTATCTAATTTCGAATTAGTTTGTCATAACAACTAATATGATCAACCAACAATTGTTTTTCTCTTATGTGGTGGAAATAGGCTTCCATATGAACACATACTACTATCTCATTTTTAATTGTGTTAAAACCATTAAATGAACAAATAAAAGTACTCTAAACAAAATTTAATAAAAAGTCATTTAATATAAGTCATAAGTCATTTAATAAAAAGATAATTTTTTATAAACAATCCAATGTCCAATTAATAATAAAAGTGTACCTAGTACTAAAAACTACATTTTCAACAAGCCTAACTGTAGTTTAATTACTTTAATTTACGAGTACCTTGTGCTTAAACCAGTCTAGTAAACACAGAATGGTACTCCTTGTCCAGGATTCCCATCATGCAAAGCAGCAAGGAGCACACTGAACTCTAATCCATCCTGCAGCAGAAGGTCAATGTCATGACGTATGCGGAGGCACGCTGACCCATCTCACCCACCCATCTGAAGAGGTCAAGGCCATTTATTCAGGTGATTAAAGCAGTAATCCATAAGGGAAATCTGTGATGTTTTTATATGCAGGAGGATCATGGGGAATAGAGGGGTTCAAATTAATTGACCTCACTCTCAAACGCAAAAGCTCTCGCACACACATCAACGCACAGCCTGCATATATTGAAATGTATGGCATTGGCATATGTGAGTGCACATGCTGTTTATTCGGGCACAGAGAGCAGACAGCCTGAAATAATCCCCAGTGACAGCAGAGAGAACTCACACACCTGACAACACCCAGACAAATGAGCTCAGCGCTCAGCTCCACTCCTGCTCATTACATTTGGACACACAGAACCGCACGCACAAGCCTAAGACAATATGCACATGAAAAACTGTGAATGGGTATTTGGAAATGCTTGGAATGCATACACAGATAGACAATGAAATATTAATATGATCGGTACACTTTGTGTTTTTCACTAAAATAGAATTCAATCGTGTAAATAAAATGAATTTTTATGTGCAAACAGAACAAACAGAGCCAGAGGATGGAGAAAAACACAAACTATTCTCATTATGCTGCCACATTGATGTCACATGTTCTTATTTTTTGCACTATTTTGGACAAAAATCATCATTTTAAGGAGCAGTAAATGATTTCTGAGAAACGCTGTTGATATCTGACCCAAAAGGATCAATCCCCTATCTTGATTGCTCCGCCCACAAATTCACAAACAAGCTATGCAACACAGGCACCTCCCCCTTAATGAGTGGACACACCCCTTTCTGCTGATAGGCTACATGGGTGTTTTAGTGCTCGGTCCGATCCACTTTCAACAGCGTTTTTCAGAAATCACTTACTGCACCTTTAAGCCTTTTGAGCCCTCTTGACAACTAGCAGAGCCAAAGCGATCACACATCATTCATTTTCAACGACAGCTGATGATTACAAGCAACATGAGCGACAGTGGCCGTCGGTGATGAGATTTGAGTGTGTCCAGCTTCTTGTAAAGTTGAGAAAAATTTAAATTTATGCCAATAAACAATAATGCATTGACAACCAGAAATCCTATATTGTTGGTATGTTGAGCTTGATTCATAAATTGATAATCGTTTAACTTGTTCATGATTTATTATGCACTGCTGTAATTTATAATTTTTTTTAATTCCATCAATGCACACATCTCATCTGTGATCATTTTCAAAAGCTATTTCCAGTTATAATAGTTATAGTATCAAGCAGCAAGAACATATGGAAGCACATTTCTGCCAAAAAAATCATGTTTTGTATTTGGACTGTATATCAAAATTGACATAAAAAGTCATACAAATTTTAATTTTAAAAGTCATACTTCTGAGATTAAGTTAAAGATAAAAGTTCATGTCATAAAAAGTTGAATTAAGTAAAAATGACAGTCAATTATGAGATAAATCTGACTTTTAATGTCATAATTATGGCTTTTTATATCAAAATTCTAACTAAGTATCTTAAAATTGTTGTTGTTGGAGGTATTTGTTGTCCCTGCTTGTTTATTTGCTATAATGAACAGGCTGACTGTCTGATTGTAATTGATTGTACTCTTGTACTCCATCGTGAAGCGACCTTGGGTTCTTGAAAGGCGCTATATAAAATAAACATATTATTATTATTATTATTATTAAAATACGACCTACTATCTCATAATTTTGAATTTCTATCATAATTATGACTTTCATCTCATTATTTTCATTGTTCTTTTCATCTTTCTTTTGACATCTTAATTTCCACTTTTTATCTTGTCATAATTTTAAATTGATCTCATAATTATGGCTTAATCTCATTTCAACTTATCTCATAATTATGACTTAAAATGTCATATTGGCTTCTATATGAACACCTACTAGTGAAGAACAGTACAGCTAGCCAGCAATCATACAGCAGGACTGTATTGATAACTGAAAGCCTTTTTAAACGAGTCAAAATATTTAAACAAAAATGATCACAGGATATACATCGGCAAACATGGCATACATTATCTTGGCATACATACATTTAAAAAAAATCCCCTTTCTGTGGAGTTGTGGGCCTGCTAACACCTGACCATTCACCTCAATTAATCTCTCAAATGAAAGACACAAGCATTTAGTATTTCAAATGAATTTCTGACAGCATACACAGCGCTCTGTACCAGCTTATCGTTGCTTTTTAAGAGTACAGTGCCGTCTCTTAGTCAGCACATGCTGCAGCTCAGAGTAGCTCCAGTTAATGACTTGTCACATTACAATCCTCTTAAGGAAGCTGAGCCGAATCCGGCTCATTTCCCACTGATTTCCTGACCCTGTTGTCTAGCGTTACACCCAGACACACACACACACACACACACACACACACACACACACACACACACACACACACACAAACAAACAGCGACCTCAGCAGCACAAAAACCGTCCAACCTCACCAAGCTCATTACCGAATCAGCAGCTGAACCAACTTACTCAACACATACTCCATCCCCGCCGTCCAACATGTGTAATTCTCTCACTGCAGCAGGGAGAGAATCTGATCCTACAGAGCCCTTCACACCAGTCTAAACCAACCTCATGACTTCCACACCTGAAAGTATAAAGGTTCAACCTGCTTTATATTGTTACAATGTTGGTACTTGGTAGTATAAGTAAAAGAACAATGTTTACTCGTTCTCCGTGTTACCTGGAACAAGAAATTCCCTTTTGTCACCAAAAGTCAGCTGGATGATGCAAAATTCTCTCCATATTTCCGATTCTTTGCAGCCTTTATCCACTGCCTACACCGCTCTGCATGGGCGTCAGTTTGGTTTGAAATGTGCTGGGGACAGAGACGCATTCAGAAGTGCTGGATACAATGATGCATTCATTTTTTTTCTCTCTTTCGCGCAGGTCATGTTTTGAAAGACGATGTCCTGTAGCTTACTAATGTAAATAAATAAAAATGTGTACAAAAATCATGTGATGATGTAGGCCTACGTCCGACTCGTTTTATGAAGAAGAAAACCGTAAGTTTTCAAAAAGCATTAGACATACCTATGATATGACCCACTAATCAGCTTCATAAGTACCATGTTGACAATTTGACATGGCCACGACGTGGTTTAATGTAACTAAACAATGATTACCAAATTTCTCTCTCATGTTGCTCCTCATAACCACTGAAAACGGAAAAAAAAAACCTAACCCAAGATCGGGCCTCGCTCTACATTATCCCACTCTACATTACATACCCACCAAATAAATCAATAATTTGACACAAAATATTGATTTAAAAAGGAGTTTATTGATTTAAACACGATTGTGCTTCCGCTAAAGAAAATAGTCAGTTCCGTCTCTATGGTAAAACAGGCTCTCCCGCTGCCTGTATCAGTGGCAGTGCCCAACTGCCCATAGCACGAAAGTATTGTAATTTATTGAAGTAGCCTGCAGTTCATAACAGCCACGGGTAACAGGTGCCATGGACCTCTCATGTTCGCATCAATGGCATAAATTTAACCTTGTAATTACAGACCCCGATGCACAAATATCATAACTATCTATAATATGCCTACTGTAAAATATTGTATGTTATACTGTGATACATATATTCTAGAAATGTATTAAAAAGAGAGACGCTTTCAGCCTTACTCAAAGGCCACGGAAACAGGCCAGTGGGTTCGTTACGCACGTCAATCCATTCTCAGCGTTCTTATTTTGCTTCTTATGTATTAAACAGGCAATTAGTTTATGAAACCTTGATCAAAATTAAAATAAAATTTTTAGAAAACGAAATTCACTTTAAGTTTAAAGAAATTATTTCTTCAAAACAACACTCAATAAAAATCATGTCTGACCCCACTCCATGTATCCAGACATATTACGCATTTTATAGCCTATCTTACTCATGCCGGCGAAAGCGCCCGCGAATTCTTTAATATTTTTCATCTTTGCAGTTTTTTTTTACCACTTCGTTATTTTGGCTCGGAATTTAGTTTGTTGGAAATATGAACTGAATTTAGAAATTAAATTTGAAATTAAAAACTTTGCGTTTGATAAACAAAATAAATTTTTGAAGCGTTTGGAGTGGAGTAGGCTATATACATGCAAAACGTAGCTTATTTAGATTGATAGTTAAGCTATATGTTTAAATATTAGCCTATTATATTATTGTTTTAATTTCATATGTTGATGATGAAAAGTGAGCAGCATGAGTAAGATAGCCTATAAGACGCGCAATATGTCTGGAGACATGGAGTGGGGTCAGACATGATTTTTATTGTGTTGTTTTGCAGAAATAATTTCTTTAAAAGTGAATTTCGTTTTCTATAAATTGTATTTTAATTTTGATCAAGGTTTCATAAACGAATTGTCTGTATATTTAATACATAAGAAGCAAAATAACAACGCTGGGATTGACGTACGTAACGAACCCACTGGCCATGTTTCCGCGGACTTTGAGTTTGAGTAAGGCTGAAAGCGTTTTTCTTTTTAATACATTTCTTGAATGTCTTAATTACAGTAGGCCTATCGATAGTTATGATATTTGTGGCTGCACCGGGGTCCGTCATTACGCTAATGCTACCCAAGGCTGTTAAGAACTGTAGGCTACATCAATACATTACAACAATTTCGTGCAATGGGCACTGCCACTGATACATGCAGCGGATGAGCCTATTTTACGCTGAGCTTACTTCTGCTTTTCAAACAAGTGTGACAAAGGCATGGGCTAAATAAATTCTCTAATGTGGATACAGACATATATACACACCAGTGATGCGCGGGTTGATCCAAAATGAGCGGGTGCCCGCGGCCACCCGCGGTTACCCGCGGTTACGAGTCATCCAAAAATATTTTTAATGATATTCGGGTCACGGTCGGTCGGATCGTCAATAAATCCTTATTTACCTTTTGAATGTTGAGCGTTATTAACTTTTGAATAAATGCTGACGCGGGACAAAATGCCCGATTTCCCAAAACGTTGAACTGAGCAATGCCATTGTACCATTTTAATAGGCTACTTTTAAACGCATTTAAAGTCAGTTTTATGTATTTTCTGAGAGGGGGCGGGATTTTTGTTGGGAAAGTCGGGGGAGAGACGCACACTTCGATTAGACTGGATAAACACATGCAGCATCTTAATTGTTAAGAAAATTAAACGAAATAAATGAATAAATCAAGCCTGTATTACATAACACTAGGCTATATCATACAGCATTCAGAAAAATAACAGTTTGCGCTCCTAAGGGCTTTCACACTTTTCCAAATGTTTTCCAAATGTGGGCTGATGAATTCTTCAAGCCGGGTCGAAACATAAACATCGCGTTCATCAATAATATGCATCTGGAGCTGAAATGGAAAATGATGGGCCGCCACAAGAACTTCCTGCTCTCGCTGCTGCACCTTTGAGCGCACCACGTCAGGGCCTGAAACATTTTCTCAATGGCCCAATGAGCTACGATGAGCATTTACTACTTTTAAAAAATGCGGGTCAGGAAGCGGGTCGGGTACAATATTTTCTTCTTTTTTTTTTGCGGTCCGAGTTGCGGGCGGGTTAGTTGAAAACGTCGGTCGGGTGCGGGTTGTTTATACATTGACCCGCGCATCACTGATACACACATCACTATGCAACACATGCCCTCACACGTCACTTCACTTTTTCACTTATTAGGAGAAAATTATGTCGTTTTTACGACATAAGATCTCGTTATTACGAGAAAAGATGTCGTTAAAACGACATAAGATCTCGTTATTACGGCATAATTGAGTTGAAAAAAATAATATGTATGTGGCAGCAATGCTTGAACTCGAGGTTTTAAAAAAAAAAAGTGGTGGGTACAAAATGACTCATGACGAAATCTGGTGGGTACGAGTCCCCCCCGTCCCCCCCGAAATCGACGCCTATGCCGCTCTGGTTCCTTCACTGGAAACCGACAGTAACTCACTCCCACTAAACGTTCACTCTTTGAATTCTTGCACCCGGGAACAATACAAATCGACACCATTATGACTGAAAGTTTGCTAAGAAGTATTTCCGACTAAAGCAAGGCTGTATTGGACTCTGGTAAGCGTATCCATAGCAGACTGGTGGGAGTGGCCTTACACTGCAAAAATTGCTTTTCTTACTTAGTATTTTTGTCTTGTTTTCAGTCCAAATATCAAAAAAATCTTACATTAAGAAGCATTTACTAGACAAGCAAAAGTTGTCTTGTTTTGGGGGAAAATAACTCAAAATTAAGGGAGTTTTTGCTTAAAATAATCTGCCAATGGGGTAAGCAAAATAATCTTGTTTTCTGTTTGAATTAAGATTATTTTGCTTACCCCATTGACAGGTTCTTTTGCTTATTTTAAGCAAAAACTCCCTTAATTTTGAGTTATTTTCCCCCAAAACAAGACAAAAACTTGTCTAGTAAATGCTTCTTAATGTAATTTTTTTTAATATTTGGACTGAAAACAAGACAAAAATACTAAGTAAGAAAAGCATTTTTTGCAGTGGATGGAAACATGCCCCCGTGCATTATGGGTGTGCCAGTGGTGAAGTGCCCCTTTAAGACAGTTTTTACATTTTAAAGGTATAAAGTATATAAAGATACGGTTCCAATGTGATTTTTTATGTTTTTGAAAGAAGTATCTTATGCTCACTATGTGAAGAGTTCAGAAGGGCACAGACACAAACACAACTGGACTAATAAAACCGGCCTCTGGACTCACCCAGGCAGCATTTATTAAAAATAAATAAAGTTTTTATTATTATCTGTTTGTAATACATTCTCAAATGAAATTTATTTCAAAGCTGAATTTTCAGCATCATTCCTCCAGTCTTCAGTGTCACATGATCCTTCAGAAATCATTCTAATATGATGATTTGCTGCTCAAGAAACATTTATGATTATTATCAATGTTGAAAATTGATACTTTCTGTAGAAACCACTGCACGTGTTTGACCAACAGAATGTGTTCTTGCTGAACATGTTTATTTTTTAAATCAATGAATAAATCAATAAATCTTACTGACCACATCTTTCATTCTTTTAATGAGGCTTTTTGCTTCTGACATGGCCCTATAATAAATATAACAAAATTAATTTCAATTCATAAATTAAAACACTCATCATAAAATAGGTGTATTCAAGTCACTGTACGCATTAAATTAATTATTTTTAGAGACATTTATAGTGTGAAAATGACCCTAATATCATCTTTGAGCAAGCAAGGCTTTATTTAAAGATATTATAAATGATAAATTCATCAGCTTCCAGTGGCTTCACCAACAGTGCCGTCACATGAGGCAGAATCTGATTTGTGCAACATTCCAATCAACCAATCAGATTTGAGGGACTTTTCAGATCAAGTTTAAACTTACAACCAGGGTTAGGTGCTTCTACATCAGTGTTATTCACCTGTCATTGCCCTCTGATTTATTTTAGGGATACGTTATGGGTAGGGTTAGGTTTAAAGGATACATTTTCAGACAGGAATGTTGTTCCAGGATCAACAAAACATTGTTGACCCAGGAACGCGTCTAACTCGACTAAATGAGGACGTGTGTCTGTGAGCATGTGCTGTGCTGAAAACTATAATAGCTGCACATTTCCAGAGTAGCTTTTGTTTCTCTGTAACCCGACGGCTCTATTTTGAAGTTTCCAGGGTGGCTTGTGCTTTAATCTTCACTTTCAAAGGGAATCATGTAGGCCTGTGGACAGACTTGTCTGTGACTTTGAGCTGAGACAAGAGTGGTTCAGTCTTTCTCTTGTAGCTAAAACCAAGCCTAAATGCTGACAAAGAGTGTGTGTGTGTGTGTGTGAGGGGGGGGGGCTGAGCTGATATATAAGGGGGCAGGCTGTACATCGCTGTGGAAGAGATGCTGTCTTTGTGCAATTTTCTGTTACGTGTGGCGTTACATGCCAAGTATCAGCAGTCATCAGAATCCCTTATCTTTCCTAGAATGTTCCAGCGCTGTTCTGTGCCTCAGGAGCCATGAATTATTTATCTCTAAAAGAGGGGGGGGAGTGAAAAATTGGTTGAAAGGATAATCAGAATGGAGGGATGGGATAAAAAAAAAGGAAATCCCACTAAAATCCCACGGCCTGTCTAAATTGTTCAATCCCTCTCTACTTTTCAATCTCTCCTATTCTCTCCCGTGCTTCACCCCCCTCTGTGAAGCTCTGATGATGTGCGTCCAAGAGCACGACTCGTTTTGTGAGGGATCAAGCTGACTTCCATCAGCAAATGCCTCGCACACAAATACACAAACCTGCAAAATTAGGGCAGACTGCCTAGAATCGAAAGCACATTTCTGTCCTCGATAATCAGTAGCACTCCAGTCATGCTCAGTCTAACTCACATTTGTTAGGTGCCTCATCCATGAAATTTGCAATTAAGGCATTGTGACGGTCAATATTTAGACTGGCTTCGGCTAACTATCCATTTATGGAGCTTCCACAAGAGAGATTTATGACTCAGATGTTGCTCCCTCATAGATCAGGAGACATACGATACGTACGGTATCAATGTTTCTCCTGAAATCCCTTTGGAGAAATAAAAAGTGAGTTGTCTCTCACAAAAATGAGAGACAATTGTTACAGTACAAGTAAACAGTGATCAATTGAATGAGGTGTTTAATGTGTTACGTGTGTGTGTGTGTGTGTGTGTGTGTGTGTGTGTGTGTGTGTGTGTGTGTGTGTGTGTGTGTTACTTTAAGAGAGCAATACATAAGTCATATGATTGATATTATCATTATTTGATTTATATAAATTTTCATTTAATTATTATTATCATTAATTTATGTAATTTTATGTTTTTATATTTTATTTTACTTATTTCCTTGCTATTGTTGTTTAATCTTATGGTTGTGTGGTTTTAACGTCCCATGACGATTTTGTGAAGCAGTAATTTTCAATTTTTTTATGGAAACGTGAGCACTGAGACATTCAAACGAAGTCTGAGCATTGAAGCGCATACACAACTAAGATTATTCAATAAACTCTGCTCTTTTTATCATCACTTCATCTCCTGCTTCTGCTCTTCTCAGCCAAACTCTCCGGATGATCTTTATCTTCTGGCAGGGATTCTGCGTCCATGGGTCGGATCTAATAATATATATGATATTTCTGACGTAGAGATCCAACCGATCTAAAAATTGACATTTTTGAGGCATTGTTGAAATCTCATCGGAAACTCAAGGAGACAAATTTGAGATTACTGTGTTCTTTTTTCTAAAAGAAACAAAAAACACGAGTTCTCTAATTTAATTGTCCAGGACAAACAATTGACATATTTAATATTTTAAATTAGCTTTTTATATTTTTAGGTTTCATTTTAGTATTTTTGTTATGTGCTTTTCATTTTTATTAGTATTTTATTTCGTAATTTTATTTTAGTTGCCAAGGATTTTTTTTTTCTTCTAATATTTATATTGTACTTTATTTTAGCTTTATTTCAGTATTTAAAAATTGTAGGTTTAGTTAACAATAAAACACTAGGGGCCAGATTTACTAAACAGGGCAAATTAGCGTGAGAGCAATCCCAAAAAAGCGCAGATGGGAGTGGAAAGTTCTGCGCAATAATGGCGCAAACTCCAGTAAATTGACGGGAACAAACCTTAGTAAATCACCTTGCATGATTCATTTAAATATTCTCCTCTCAAACATTTTGTGTCTGAAAGGGAAACTCCTACAAATGCATATACTGTCATTCACGGCAAGGTTTTCAGTTACGTATACGTACTGCTCCAAGACTCAAAAGGTTGGAGATCCAAATGCAGCTTTTATTAGAGGGACAATCCAGACACATAATCCAAAGTACAGGCAATAGGTCAATAAACAGGCAGGCAGTCCAAACAAACAAACTAAGCAGGGGACAGAGACAAAAGGGTAATCCAAGAAACAGGCACGAAATCCAAAAAACAAAGCGACAAGAACCAGGTAAAACCGCTCAGAGATGCAGTGTAACACATACAAAACCTTGCAGTGACTGATTGGGTGAACAGGCTAGATATAGGCAGAGGTAATGAGGAAAATGAGACACAGGTGTAAACAATGAGTCCTGATGAGTCAGGGCAAGGATTATGGGTAATGTAGTCTTTGATGGAATGACAGACAGGGGTGGAGTGCCCTCTGGTGGTTATCAGGGGCACTCTCACTGATGAATCGTGACATATACAATAACATCAGCCGCAAAAATAACCCTCTCCACGCCTTTTCAGCGCTAATTTATCACTGCGTGTCTTTAGTAAATCCTAACAGTAGTTTTTTAACGCCAAAAGAGGGTTTGCATTGGCTCAAGCTGTTAATAAATCTGGCTTTATGTCTGACAGAAAATATATCTCGTACATGCTTTTTTTTCATCGTTTGACCTTTTGCATTTACAGATGGAGGGAAATATACCATTGATTAGACACCGGTATGACAATAGATAAAAAAAATAATTATTTGGGTTGATCTAGTCATATTAATTACTTTTTTCTACAATAAGTAAAACCAGTTAAAGCAGTTTACATTGTCGATATGGCTTGGTTGGTTCCTTCAATTTAAGTCTCTGGGATTTAATAATAACCCGTTTTATTTATTGCTCTGCAAAATAAAAACTATAAATCTGGCCGCTGCAGTTAAAACAGCATCTCTCCGATGAGCTGATTCATTCATATCATAGGCTAAAGTGTAATTTTTGCACCATTAGCATCAAACAGAATTGCAAAAAACGATTGTGTTCAAACACTCCCATCCTCTCTCTAATGTGTATGTGGGGAGGGCTGAAATAAGACTGAAAGGAAGCGCTTAAAGGGATAGTATCCCCCCAAAAATGGTGATCACCCTCAAACCTGTACATGTTTCTTTCTTCTGTTAAACACAAGAGAATATATATTAAAGAATGTTGGGAACCAGACAGTTGACAGTAGCCATTGACTTCCATAGTAGGAAAAAATACTATGGAAGCATTGACTACCGTTAACATCTGGTTCTCAACTTTCTTCAAAATATCTTCTTTTGTGTTCAGCAGAAGAAAGAAACATGTACAGGTTTGACGGTGAGTTTAAAACCGAAGGGGTCGAAGCATTAGAGAGAGAAAACTAGGGATGCACCGAATCCAGATTTTTGGGGTTCGGCCGAATACCGAATCCACTGGTTAAGATTCGGCCGAATCCGAAACCGAATACCGAATCCTACTCCCATCCGCAGTCCATTATCACAGTAAAAAAACCTCAATCAATGTGTCTACTTTGAACCCAAATGAGGAAAAAAAGGCAGATGAGAATGAATGACACTAATAAATAAGGGGTCAAATGTTGGGAGGAAAAAGCAATGTAGTCAGGAGGAACAGTTAAAAAAAAAGGGAAAAGGTTTGAGTGAAACAAAGAGAGCAGCCTGTGGGGACTGAGTCATGAGTGCTTTTAGCCATCTCAAGAGCTGTAACCTAAATTAAAGTGAGGCTGCTAATGATTATTTATTTAGCTGCTCTTGGTCTGCAGCTCTTCCCACACAAACAGGCAAAGGTTTGGATTGGAAACCCCTCCTCGTTCTCATATATTGCTGTTTTCTGCTATTTACAATCGTAGAGAGGTATGAGAAGCATGGGAATTTTGTAGCTAGCAAACATGCTGGATCAAAATGATTTATTTGAGCGTTTATAGACATTCTCGGATGTTCAGTAACTTCGTTTTGTTCTGAGAATTCAATGAGTGTCTCTCGCACAAACACAAACACACACATTTGGCCGTGAGTCAGACACACAGCGAGTTTCTCACGCTGACATAATCGCATTACAACAGATGAGCGCGAATGAAACATCGCTGAGAAATGCTGGCGAGGTAACATGCTCTAGGAGACAATACTGCTATTAGTGTGGGTCAGCACTGCCAATGATGACACAACTCTCTACAGCGCTCTCCTCCTCTGCTCTCTCCAAGACCATTTTTACATAGCACAGCAGTTTTTCTTCATTTCATTTTTGTATTACCCTTGGCAAGCCACCTCATTAAGAACAAGGGGAGAATGAGAGCTTAATGGATTAATTCAGCCAAAATAATAATAATAATAATGTCATCATTTATTCACCCTCATGTTGTTACAAACCCGAATCATGACTTTTGTGGAACACAAAAGATCACATTTTGAAAACGAGAATGGTCATTATTTTGTGAGCAATAACAATAGGGAGGGACTAGATCTTTCAAGCTTCAACAAGGACAAAAAAGCACCATAAAAATAACATAAATATGATTCATATGACTTGTGTGTGAGTCAGCAGGCGTGTTTCCATTTCCCTTCAAATTGTGCAAATTGAAATTGCGAACTGAAAATACGACCAATGGAAACGCAAAAACTCCCATATATCGCAAAAAAGTTTTTACGCTCGCATGAGGTGGTTTTTCAGCCAATTTGAAAAAGGTATATTTTACAAAACTGCAATGGAAGCGCATTTACAGGTCACCTGGTGCAAGTAAAAGTTCTTTAATCATTCAACACGCCGACTTTTTGGGACTTAAGCTTATTCACCGTATCCCCCAGAGTTAGATAAGTCCATACATACCATTCTCATCTCTGTGTGTGCCATAACTCTGTCTGACGCACCACCGCTAGCCTAGCTTAGCACAAAGACTGGAGGTAAATGGCTCCAGCTAGCCTACTGCTCAATAAGTGACAAAATAACGCTAGCATTTTCCTATTTACATGTTGTGATGTGTATAGTTACATCGTATACTAAGACCGACGGAAAATGAAAAATTTTATAGGCCGATATAGCTAAGAACTATTCTCTCATTCCTGTGTAATAACTTTGCTTCCGTACCATGGGTGCAATGATATTACACAGCGCCTGAAAATAGGCTAGCTTCCGTTAACATAACCAACGTGACAACCTGCTTGCACAGAGAGCGTGCTGGGGACTATTTTCAGGCGCTGCGTAAAATCATTGCGCCGTTGCACACATGGTACGGCAGCAAAGTTCCTTGATTATTACGCAGGAATGAGAGAATAGTTCCTACCCATATCGGTCTTAGTACACAATGTAATTATACACATCACAACATGTAAATAGGAAAATGTTGGCGTTATTTTGTCACTTATTGAGCAGTAGGCTAGCTGGAGCCGTTTACATTCTTTGTGAGAATGGTATGTATGGACTTATCTAACTCTGGGGGATACGGTGAATAAGCTTAAGTCCCAAAAAGTCGGCGTGTTCCTTTAAAGATCGTTCCATATGTTTGGACAGAAGATGAGACCGAGTTCTTTATTAAAACACAAAAGAATTTACGGGAATACTGGATGCTAAACAAAGAAATGCCACAATTTATCAAGATTTTGAAGCAGAAAGGAGGGAGAAATACCCAGAAATCTCTTATACGTGGCCGCTCCCTTCGATTAAAAATAATGGCTAGTGCAGTGGCTGGGATAAATGTAAACCTACCGACATCTGTTGCCATGATTTTTGGAATGACTTATCGCAAGAGAAAAAAAAAAGTTTTTTGTCACATAACATCGGTTAATGGAAACGGTGTCATTACACCATAGTTTTTAGCAAATAGCAAATCTGTAATGGAAACGCGGCTAGTGACTTTGAGAAGCATATTAGTCACATTAATAAATCAATCATTTAGACTAATTTTGTGAACTACTGTGGATCAACTGACTCATTGAAAATATCTGAATCAAACAAATTATTTGTTTATGAAATAAACTTGAGATTTTGGCCCTCATTCGCTTTCATACAGAGCAGCCAAAACACTGTATGTCCAAAAATTGTCATACAAATTTGAAACAACATGAAGGTGCTCGTGAAAAAAAGTACCATATTTTGGTTACGCTTTATTTTAAGGTGACGTAGTTACATTGTACTTACTCAAATAAGTACTGAGTAATATCAATTAACTACATGTACTTTATAGAGTTATGGTTTAGTTGCTTGTAATTATGCATAATTTACTGTTATTACTATAGTACATGTAACTACACTCAAAATACCATACCAAAGTTATTATGGAAAGACATATTTTAAAAAATACATATTTAAGTGCGAAATGAATGTTAATTGCATATGAAAATGTATTATAATGTATATTACATGCAATTAGCTGAACTTTAGAGTGCTTTTTTGACCAACTTAAATGTGACTTAAGTGCATCTTGATTTCTAATTGTATATTTTTACACGGCTCTGTAAAATACTTGATTCTGATTGGTCAATTGTGCCATCCAGCGGTATGTTATTCCCCGATAACAACCGGTAAAAACTGATAACACAGGCTCATCCGGGTAACTGAAGCCAGCACTTTACGCTTGCTAGAAACGTTTTTTCTTCGAGGAAGCTAATAAAATATTAAAATTCAAATTAAAAAATGTGTACAGTTATTTAATTATGTCTTCCAGTATCGCAGACTCACTCTCTTGTTTCATACAAACGCAGCTGCTGCTATTTAGCAATGATTGTCTTACACAGTAATGGATTATAGATAAACAAACATGTATGATTTTAAAACGGTTTCAATCAATCTCTCTTATCCCCATAATTATTTATGTGCGAAACGCTGTGTAATAATTGGTATGACTGTACCGTATCCCTTAAATGTTTGTCTAGTTTGAACTTGCTGCTTGCTGGCAACTGCTTTCTTCGCAGAAGCTTAAAACATTTGACCTATAAAATATTTCAACTCAAGTCAATATTTCATGTCTTATTTACTTATGTGCCAAGTAGCCGTGTAATAAGCGGGATAATGTACATCCAGCCGGTTGTTATCGCAGAATAAACTGTTATGCATGTACATATACAGTATATGTTCTGCCAAATGCACTGACAAGCGTTTATGATGAAGTATATTTTAATGTTCTTATGAACCTTATATGTCATGTATTTAAATATATTTGAAATTAATTACACATGTGTAATGATGACGTTGCAATTAACCTAAATATAATATTGAATAACACACACTATAAGGGATAGTTCACCCAAAAATGAAAATTAGCCATGATTTACTCACCCTCAAGTCATCAGAGGTGTATATGACATTCTTCTTTCAGACGAACACAATCAGAGTTATATTAAAAATGTCCTGGCTCTTCCAAGCTTTATAATGGCAGTGAATGGCAGCCCAACATTTGAAGCCCAAAAAAGTGCATCCATCCATTATAAAAGTGCTCCACACGGCTCCGGGGGTTAATAAAGGCCTTCTGAAGGTAATCGATGGGTTTGTGTAAGAAAAATATCCATATTTAACACGTTATAAAGTATAATATCTAGCTTCTCCAGACAGCCTTCTGTTTTCAATTTGCGTACGACGTCATCGTCGGGCCAGTTACACTTTTTTCGTAAGTTGAATACAGAAGCTCGATATTTTACTTTATAACGTGTTAAAGATGAATATTTTCCTTACACAAACCCATCGATTCGCTTCAGAAGGGCTTTATTAACCCCCCGAGGTCGTATGGATTATTTTTATAATGGATGGATGCACTTTTTAGGGCTTCAAATTTTGGGCTGCCATTCAATGCCATTATAAAGCTTGGAAGAGCCAGGACATTTTTTTATATAACTCAGATTGTATTCGTCTGAAAGAAGAATGTCACATACACCTCTGATGACTTGAGGGTGTGTAAATTATGGGGTAATTTTCATTTTTGGGTGAACTATCCCTTTAAAAGGTCCACTATGTAACTTTTGGCCCTCTAGCAGTTAAAAAACGAAACTGCATGCTTTTTGCGGAAGAACATTGTTTTTGGTTGTGCTTCGGCTCTGCGTGACGGAACCATATTCATCCGCACTTTATTATTACTAAAAAAAGAGAGATTATCCTACTGCTCATAAAAAATTCACTACTAGGCTTAAAGCATGACAAATATTTATTAAAGCATGATGGTTTATGTACTTCAAAGTACCCTCATTAACTACACTTGTTTCATCAGGGTTTTTTTCTCCTTTAAGTTTTGAAGTCCACAATAACTACAATTAAGTGCACTTTTTTCACAAGTGTGAGTAAAATATTTTTTATTTTTGGGTCAGCTAGCCTCATTAACCACATCAGACAAGAACGTACTGACACAAGGTGAAACCGTAGCTCACTTTAAACCTGCTCTATCACACAATATGCATTTGAGACTCACTCATGAGGCCTTCTTATCCTCCCCTCCTAAACACACACCCACACAGAGTACAATGTGTGTCTTTATTACGGTCTACCTCACAAACACATGCAAATAGGGTTCTCAGTGTATGCTATTATCCTTCCCTTCCAAATTCACACATTCCAGGGATTTTGAGAGGTTTAGTGGGATTCTGATGACTGTGAGGAAGACGAGAAATAATGAAATAAATGCAGAAGTGGCGATTTAAGGGGATTAGACTCACAATGGGAACACCTTTCAGAAGAGGGTGAAAGCGGTGTGTGTCTCAGACTCTGTGGCAATTAAAGTGATTAATACTGTGAACCAAGGAATGGAAGGGAGATTTGGTAATGGAGGCAGATTAAAAGTAATTGTCACAGAACCTGACCCTCGAGAGGAGAAGAGAGAAAGGCAGACAGAGTGAGATAATAAAGAAAAAGAGACATACAGAAAGGCAGGAAAAGACAGAATGGTGGCATAAATCAAGGCACTATATAGATAGAGGGAATCAGAGAGAGACAGAGGTGGACTTAATGACCAGCAGAGTGATTAAAGAGTGAATGAGAACAGAACGACGTCTCTCCTTCAGATGAATCTCTTTCCTGACTTGCACTCTTCCCTGAGGTGGAGTCAGATTTTTGCCCTTCATGTTAGATCAGAGAGAATAAGTCTGTTTTCTTACCACTACATATAGTCTCCTCAGGCGTCTTTACACTGCTGAGTTAAGGCTACTCTGAGGTGGCTCTGCGTCTGCTCCAAAATCTGTGGAAGAATGCAAGCTCTTAATATGATAAATAATATTTATAATTACTTACATATAAATATATTTGTACAGAACATTTTATGCAATATTTATAAATTAATTTTCGATTCCTTTATCAACTATATTTTCATATTTTTATGGAGTCAATAGAACAAGTGTGATTTTGCTTTAATACAACAGTTCAGTTAAGTTAAAACTCATTTTAGGCACAATATTTCAGTTCATTGGTCTATTTTTGTAACAGTTAGAAACAGTCTGAGTTCAAAAGAAGGACATACTCCAGGTTCTCACACGACTTATGACACAAAGAACAAATAGACTACGTTTACGGTCAGTTTTTGGGCTCAGGGCCGTTTTTAGGCATACTAGGGGGTCACCTAGGGCGCCATCAGTGAGCGCATATCTGGCACTAGATTTTTGTGTGTAAAGAGTGTCACGGCCACCCTAAATGACTATGATTGGATAATATTTGCATATTTAATGAGCTTTGGCTCCCCGCGAGTACACCGTGAGGGATTGTTTTGAAGCATGTGGAAAAACGGCAACCGGAATAATTCGTCCCACAGGGCTCACAAAACATCTTTATCAGACAAACACAATGATTTATCTCTCAACCCCCCACGATTGATTGGAATGTTATTTTTTATTACTTGGCCCGCCTGATCGGTGGATATAAGCGCGAACCATGCATCACACACACAGACACGCGCGCACACGCACCAGTACTTTGCAGACTGCATGATCAAAACTTCCGCGATTGTATTTTTCCTTCAAATATCAAGTCAAGAGAGTGAACAACACACGCATCAAGTACCACAAATAAAGGATTCTCCAGCCTTTGACCGCGTGCTAAGGTATGTTAAGTTAGACACGGATCAAACAATCTGTAACAATGCAATAATATCACATATAAAAACATGTTTTACTCACATTAGTGTGTTGCTTCATTCATTCATGCGATCTCATCCTTTCTGCAAATCCAGTCTCTTGTTTACAAATGAATCCGTGGTCAGAAATGAAGGAACAAATGCGCAAAGTCTGCCCCACGTGAGTTGGATATTCATTAAAAATAAAGTTCATCCATGCATTCATAATATTGGAATCCAAATTAAGCTTATGTGGTATGTTTACTGCTTAGAAATTCGATGCGGTTTAGCTCTATGTAGGCCTGTGTCATGTTAGTGGCACGAGTCGGTGGGTGGGGCTACAGAATCAGGCGTTGTTCTTCTTCTGTTGAGGCGGTGCTTCACTTCACTCTCACGTCATAGCCGGGCACATTCTGAGATCGTTTGCTGGACCAGCTGTCAATAAAAGCTTTTCTTTCACTAACAAGTTTTCAGCTCTGAAACTTACAGGATATTATTTTATTACCATGACCTTCGATATATCAAAAGCTCAAGGGAAAGTTGATTTCTCAATTCATGACCCCTTTAACCATACAAAAAAGCTAAATTCAAACTTAAAGGGTTAGTTCACCCAAAAATGAAAATTCTGTCATTAATGACTTCCCCTCATGTCGTTCGACACCCGTAAGACCTCCGTTCATCTTCAGAACACAAATGAAGATATTTTAGTTGAAATCTGATGGCTCTGAAAGGCCTCCATTGACACAATGGCACGGTTCACTCTCAAGACCCTTAAAAGGTACTAAAGACGTCGTTACAAAGTCCATCTCACTACAGTGGTTCTAAAAGAACTTTATCAATCGGCGATAATAGTTTTTGTGCGCAAAAAAACCCTAAATAACGACTTACATAGTTATGACGATTTCAAAACAAGGCATCATGAAGCTTCGAAGCGTTATGAATCAGCGAGTCGATTCAGCAGTTTGAATCACCAAATTTCAGCAGTTTGGCGGTTTGACACGCGATCCGACTCATGAATCGGCTCGCTGATTCATAACGCTTCGAAGCTTCATGATGCCTTGTTTTGAAATCGTCATCACTATGTAAGTTTAGTTTATTGCTGCATTATCAAATAATTTCTAATGAACATACACTGGATCCTTTTAACATTCACCAGGCCAACATAAATATTATATTATATATATATATATATATATATATATATATATATATATATATATATATATATATATACACAACAGAAAATATGAAATAGTGCTTTTTAAGTAGGTTTAATGTTAAATAACACTGCATATTCTTCACTGTATAAATTAAATTCATATATTATTATTACATTGAGACGTAGCTCTTCTGTACAACATTAATCCTGTCGCAATTACTTTGTTAAACTGAACTTTTATTTTGACGGGTTGCCGTGTGCTTCGAGTTCCTGTGTGTGTGTTTTGATATGACTATAGATTTTGTAGAATAAAACGGTAAAATGCTCATGAAGTGACTGGAGATGCATTCATGTCTCATATTAAGGTGGGGCTTAATATTCACAGACACTAGTATATATCGCGACTGATTTAAGTGACTGACCAACGTTTTATTTATTCATCAAAACATTCCGTGCCATTCTGCATTATGCAGTAAATTTAGTTTTTATGACTGGATTCTGTCTGCGTTGTCCGCATCGCGGAAATGAATCCTTATGAAAGTTTAGTCAACAGTAGTGAGCGATTTATTTTTTTGTTTGTTGGTCTTTTGTTGTTTGATAAACATTAAAACACAGACCGCAGCGCAGCAGGAATATTAAATTATAATCTTGGATTATGCAGCAGACATTACACAGCTCAGTGCTTTCACGCAGTTCATTAATAAAACATCGGTTTGTTATATCGGCCCTTCTCATGATATAGCCGATAGGGCTGGGTATTGACACAAATTTCACAATTCGATTTCGATTCACAAGCTTTCGATTCGATTCGATTCGATTTTCGATTATTTTCGGTTCAATTCAATATCGATTATTTGGGATATGTATGAGGTATAATACATGGAAAATTTTCTCAAGGAAAACTAATTTCTGAACTAATATTGTAAACTGGGAGTCAGTTGATACTACATTAGCCTACTAATAATGAAGGTAAAAATTAACTGATTTGTATTCAAACACTTAAATGACACTAAATTATGTTTTTTTTATATAATAATAAAGTTATAATATTAACTTTACAATTAAATAATCATAATTCTACACCAATTAGTTTTTTTGAAATATAAACATTTAAAGGGTGGCATAAAAACTTGCCAGATTTATTAAATATTGAAGAACATTGACAATGAATATCCTATGTAATATGGTGCATATAATTAGCAAAATGCTCCTCTCTAGAGTTAATTTTTCTAGCTGACTAACGAGTTTATGGACACTGGATACGGTTTGTCTGAGGTAACTGTGACGTTATGTGACATTGTTTACTTGTAAGCCGTTTTACTTGCATCTTTCTGCAGTTGAAACACTGATTGAGCGATTCTATGTGACATGATACGGATTTCGGTAAGTTGTCCTGTATCTTTTAACACACTTTCAGAAGCTCATTCGTGTTTATTTTGCGCTGTTACTGGTATTAAGGCGGAAGAGAAGATCCGTTCATGTTTGCTCTGCGCTGCTGCTTCTTGAGCTGAGCTGCGGCAGAGCGATCTCACGCAATAGCGCCAAAACAGTATTTATGTTTTTGAATTTCGTAAAAAAAAAAAATAGACTAATCGATTCTTGGGATTTAAGAATCGATATCGTTTTGTAAAAGTGAGAATCAATTAAAATCGAGAAATCGATATTTTTTACCCAGCCCTAACAGCCGATATGCCGATGGATTGATCAAAAATCGGCCGATAAATATCAGCGGCCGATACATCTGTGCATCCCTAATCTTCATTAAAGACAGCAGCACTTATATCTGGTGGAACATAAAACCTTCAGATGACACACAGCTAATATCTCCGTCGCTGTAAGTTATCGAAACCACACATGAAGACCTGCAACACACGGTAGACACGTGTGTGTGCAGCACAGAGCGCCTCTCTTACACTGTATGACGTGACAGAAAAATAGATGTCCTGTCCGGTTCCATTCACACAGCGCAGGTTTTCCGAGAATACGGTTGTGAGTCCAGAAAATGTTTTGGGCTTCAGAATGCGGTTGTCGGTTGTGCTATGTGAACGTGGCCATAGATTTGCAATTTTTTCTCGTTGCGTCCAATGTAGACAGCCTCAAATACTGTTGCACTGTACAATCAACCAGTTTCAGTGTAAATGCGTATCATCCCAGTGCAATCTAATTTCCTGTATAAATGCACCTGGGAATGAGTTTTAGGCTGACGCTATCACTGCAATGCTACATGTGAGCACAACACGATGGACTGGAAAGAGAGAGAAAGAGAGAGAATGGTATAAAAAGGGAAGCGTGGTTGGCGTAGGAGCAGGTGAGTGAGAGTAATAGATGGAAAATGTGTCTCATGAGAAACATAGAAGAAAATGGAGACACAGGAAGAGGATATTTGTGGATGTGGTGGTCTTTAGGGGTGTTCTCCTCCACTTGCGGCTGCTGTCGTCCTGAAACTGAATGATTTATTAAAGAACGAGAGAGGAAAGGAGGGGACAGAGAGGGCAGCCAGGCGAGGCCTGATTAACCGGAGGAGGGAGAGAAGACAAGCATCCCTCTATTATTCATTACTCCAGAGGAACAGAGAGAGGGACAGGAGGGTATGAAGAGCAGAGATGGAGATAAAGAGAAAAACGGGGGGAGTGGAGAGAAGAAGAAGAAGATGGAAAAAGATGGGGAGATATTTTTATATGGCACTCTCTTTTGCCCTATTTTGAGAGCCTCACAGACTCATGCATGCTGAGAGTGTATGTGTGTCACACCGACGGGATGTTTAATATCTATACATACAGTGAAAATTAAACCAAAACCGTAAACACATTTTAAGGATTGAGTGAATCTGACAGTCCACCATTAAAACAGGTGGCAGGGTTCATTTGTCTACGGTATTGCCTACAGTGGCGTGTTTATAGTTATTTACTTAGTAGCTGTCTGCGAATGAGAAGTAAAAAAAAGAAAGTAAGAATAATTATGTTTATGAATCATAAGTAGGGATGCACCGAATGCTCGGCAACTGAAATTATTCGGCCGAAAATAGCAAAAATTGCACTTTCGAGGTTCGGCCGAATAAGTGAAAAGACAGAATAAATTGTACAGAACAATGACGTTTTTAATGACGTGATCAAATATAGCACCCAGCGCGTGAGAGAGAGGCGCGCACGCTTCTAAATGCAGCAAACATGTCGGAAGTGTGGAAGCATTAAAGTGTCCGCAAAAATGGCCGCTTGCAGACACTCAAATGCAAGCAAGATCACCCTCAGTTGATACTGTAATAATATATTGGCAAATGCTCCAGTGCATATTTGTGTCTGTAGAACGTCAAATGTATCCGTTTACAACGTGTTTCTGCTGCGGTGACAGGCTCGCAAAACCTCTCAGGAACAAACACACAAAGTGTAGACACGAATCGATGTAAGATAGTTATTGAGCATTGTTAGCAGCTTCATTGAACTTTGTGAGATTGCGATGAACTGACATAGCGACAGTGTTTAGTGATCGTAAATGGAGCGGTCTTGGCTCGCTTTCGAGTCTACAGTCGAATAAAACTATTGTTTTTCATGTTGCAAATAGAATTAATGACCAGTTGCGCTGCAAAGTTTGGAAGTGACATTGTGAAATAGTAACGCATTAAAGCAATGTAAAGGCAGACTAATAGATTAATAAAAATATATATTTTTTTACATTTTTTTAAAAAGTTATATTGTGCTTTGTTTGTATAATGTCTGCTGGAATGTTAAAAATGTTCAGTGTTAAATTGTAGTTTTGTAATTTATTTTTCTTTTAAAAGCAAGACAAAATAGTAAAACGCTAAATTGTACTATTTAATTTATGCAATGGTGAAAAAATTGGTAAAATAAATGGATAAAATTCGAAAAAACGCGTTTGGTATTCGGCTTCAGCCAAGTGTTTTATTATCATTAGGGGTGCACCGATCCGATATTAGGATCGGATATCGGCCGCGATACTGACAAAATAGCTGGATCGGGGATCGGAAAAATGAACAGATCCACAAGCCGATCCAGGTGTTTTTTTCCGTCGCAGCAGAACCTACGTCATTCGTCAGCTTCACGTGTGTCGCATGCTAGAAGGGAGCGAGCCAGAGAGTCGGCTGTGTGGAGGAGATATTTCACGCTTGCCACGCCAACTAGTTCGTCGCTGTTTCGAGGGTATTACTGCAAAGTCAGGGTCTTTCCTGCATTGACATTTTTTTGACGGCCAAAGCCTAATTTGATGAGTTATTGTGATTTACGAGTGATGTAGAACAGATGCTGCGTGACAGAGAGACCGATCTGAGAGCTCCTCCCCCGCGCGCGCTCTCTGGGTCTTCAAAATAATCAGTGTTTGCTCTCATATTTCACATATTAATCCAAATCAAAAGCTCGGAAGACCGAAACCATGTTGCACGTGACACATTCGGACAATTTTGTCCTTGAATTATCACTGGGTGTGAATTGCGCTCAAAAAACATTGACTCTTCTCTGACCAGCTGACATAAAGCATACTTTCAATAAGCGGGAGACAAATTATATCAAGTTATGAAGTGTTTTCTGTGTGTTGACATCTTTCGCGATGTTCTAACAGACGGGATTCGCACACAACGCGTCTGCTAATGTCCGATTCGTGACCTGATGACTCCTTTGAACCGAATCATTTTAACGACTGGCCAGAACAACTGATCTGTCCAACACTGAACTCATGAACTCAGTTTATTAATTTACTCAGAACGCAACTGAAATGAGAACACAAGTGTGCTTACCCAATTTAGCAAGAGTGGGTAGTAAGAATTATTTTTAATTATCAACAGTATTTCATCTTATTTCTGTTGACAATGTGTAGTAAAATAAATAGGCCTAGCCTACAATCATTTAATCTGGAGTGAGGTGAAACCAGAACTAAGTTGTTATTAGCTAGCTGAAAATTTTTATTAAATTGCATATGGCAGAAAATTAGACTATTTGTTAATTTGTAATGCTACTTTTTAATATTGATATGATTATATACCAAAACAATTATCTGTAGTGTAAAAAATGTTTGGTAACTGTCAGATTACTATTGTATGTTTGACCAATACACTGTTTTTTGTTTCCACTGCTACATTTTATTTATTTAAAGAAGTTAGATTACATTCTATTTTAGATTTGAATGCACAATTGTTTTTTAAATAAATAAGAATTCAACACCTTACATACATCTGTTATTTTGTCTTAGTTATGTTTAGTTAGTAAAGTCTGGCGCCTTTAGTCTCTTCAAGGAAGGTATAAGGTGGAAGATATACAGTTTATTATTAATTCAACAATATATCGGATCGGTATCGGGTATCGACAGATACACAAAGCCCAGGCATCGGTATCGGTATCGGGACTGAAAAAGTCGGATCGGTGCACCCCTAATTATCATTAGGCTTCGGCCAAGAATGTTAATTTCGGTGCATCCCTATACAATGCAAATTATAGGATGGGCTGAACCAAAACCATAAACACATATTAAGGATTGAGTGAATCTGACAGTCCACCATTAAAACGTGGCAGGGTCCATTTGTCTACGGTACTGCCAACAGTGGCATTTATAGTTATTTACTTAGTAGCTGTCTGCGAATGAGAAGTAAAAAAAAGAAAGTAAGAATAATTATGTTTTCATGAATCATAAGGTGCACCGCGAGAACATACAGAGAGGCAATATTTGTTGAAATTTCAATCTCATAATATAAATGTAATTGCATCTTGCCAAACAAACAGAATAATGAAGTGTTGAATTGAATATATGAAAATATCTGTTCAAAATGACTGTTTCTAGAAGCATCATATTTTTCTTGATATTAATAACACAGAAATTATATAATACTAGTATCTCGCCATTACTACAAGTCAGTCAAATGGAATACATCCAAATGGGATTTAGCCAAAATACAAATACTGTCATTATTTTTTTTTTAATTACAAGTATATTTTGTTTCAAAATATTAAATTGTACATTTTATAACTTCAGCTAACTGCTTAAAAGGCAAATGTCAATAAAATTTGATAATAACCAAAAGACTTTCCTTCTAACACAAATTTAGACTTGTGTAATATAAGCTTCTGAACTGCTCTGACACTGTGCTGTGTATTTTAGTTTATCGTAGTTTTATCATAGGGTTTTTTTTGCCACAATTACTGACTGCAATCATTTCATGTTCATCATGTCAAACAAACAAGATTTGTTTGAATTTTTTAATTAGGTTCACTGAATTTGTTCACTGAGGCACACACACTGATTAAACACTCTTAAAAGGGAAACGAAAAGCGTTAGTAATGGCATAATTTGCAGTCATTCAGTGTTTTTATTACTCATGCCAGCCCCCGTCCTTATGTGTGCCACTTGCTGCATTGTCTGTCCAGTACATAATGCATTAAGAAATGCTCTTGTTTACAGAAAGATCTCCCAAGTGTCCATCTTATAAAGCCAATATCTTCTGTGGTAATTACTCAGCACATGGCCTCTAATGCTTTAAAGATGCACATTCAACATTTATGACTTCAGGGACAGGGATCTGGTGCAAGGAGGGCCGTCTGGATGATGTATGTATGATAGCTTGTGTGAGGGCCAGTGATGTTTTCAACAACTAAAACTATTAAAAATCATTAGGTAGTTGAAATAAAGCTAAAATAAAATGATGTAAAACTTAAGCTGGCAACCAAAGGAAATCCGTTTAAAGGGTTAGTTCACCCAAAAATGACAATTCTGTCATTAATTACTCACCCTCATGTCGTTCGACACCCGTAAGACCTCCGTTCATATTCGGAACACAAATGAAGATATTTTAGTTGAAAGCTGATGGCTGAGAAAGGCTTCAGATAGGCCTCCATTGGCATTCAGTACATTCACACTCCCATCATTTTCATTTTTGGGTGAACCCTTTAAGCACTAAAATTACTAAAATGGATATAACTTTAAAATTTACGAGAAACGTATTTGGACACCTGACTATTGTACCAACGGGATTGTAATGACATTGCATTCTAAATACATGGAGTGGTTTCCCCATTTGCAGCGATACGCTGCCACTCTTCTGGGAAGACACTCCGCAAGATTTTGGGGTGTTTCTGTATCTTTTGCTCATTCATCCAGAAGAGCATTTGTGAGGTCACTGATGTTGGACAAGAAGGCTTGTCTCACAATCTCCGTTTCGGTTCATCCCAAAGGTGTTGGATGGGGTTTCGGTCAGGGCTCTGTGCGGGCCACTCAAGTTCCTCCTCACCAAACTCATCCAAACATGTCTTTATGGGCTTTGCTTTGTGCACTGGAGTCATGCTGGGATAGAAAAGGACCATCCCCAAACTGTTCCCACAAAGTTGGAAGCATCACATTGTCCAAAATGTCTTGGTATGCTGAAGCATTAAGATGTCCCTTCACTGGAAGTAAGGATCCTAACCCAACCCCTGAACGAAAGACTCATACCATGATCCCTCCTCCACCAAACTTTACACTTGGCACAATGCAGTCAGACAGGTCCAGTTCTCCTGGCATCCATCAAACCCAGACTAAATCATCAGACTGCCAAACAGTCTGTTTCCATGAAGCTCCCGCCGCACAGTTTTTCTGCTGATATTAATGCCAGTGGAAGTGGGGAACTCTTCGGCTATGGAATCAGCAGAGCGCTGGCAGCTTTTACACTCGGTGACCCTGCTCTGTGACTGACCCCGCTTTGTAGCGCTTCCACTTTCCAATAATAGCCTACCACTTTTTCCACAAGTGTTTGTAATTGCAGACTGCAAAGCTAGGTGCTTATGGCAATGGGTCTGATTCTACACCTGAATTCAAGAGGTGTGGACTTTTAGGCAGTGTTAATTTTGACGGCAAATTTTGATTTAGTTTTAGTCATAGTCTTTTGACTAAAATGCCATTTAGTTTTAGTCATATTTTAGTCACCTGGATTGTTTTTAGTTTTAGTCTAGTTTTAGTCAACTACACACCAGGACGAATATCGCGCCTGCTTATCGCCAGCGTTTTTCACAATGTTTTTCGGCGCTTCTTGAGTGTTCACACCCAAGTGATTTTCACTGGCGATGCGCCGAGTGAACGTGCAAATTCAGTAGATGCAAATTCAGAGGGTTAAATAGAATGTGCTTAATTTTTAAGTGGACTTGCCAAATCAGATTTCCCCCCCCAGTTTGAATAGACATGATGCCTCTGAAATCAGTCATCAGTACGCGCTGTCGATATAGAGTTTTATCCGAGGTCATGTCATGCAATTAGACTTTATGATGCATTTGGTCATGCACACCAATAATTTATCCTTCTGCTATTAATCTTAAACACTAAAATATGGATTACATTCATATCCAGCTGACAGGTTTCCTTTTCTTCATTACACATGAAGAGGAAGGAAGAGATAAAGAAAGAGTACAGCCTTTCATTTCCATTTTTCCACTCATGTTTTCATTTTTTCCCCTTTTTTTTCCTTCAGAGACATCAGAAAAGCCCATCTGTTGGAGGCTGATTACACATTTATTTGTTTTGAGGTGCACGTACACTGTCTTGTCACGTCAAGCGGGCCTGTCAGGAGCTGATGGGCCAAAATGCCATCTCTAATAATGGCCAACTCGTCTCTGGACTAACAGTGTGTGTCTGAGAAAGGGGAAGGGAAAAAGAGGTGGGGGGGGCAGACAGAAGAAGATAAAAAAAAAAATCACAGAAGGAACAGTGTGAGAGAATCAAGAGAGAATGAAGCAGATGATGGCTGGCAGTGGAGTGGAACTCAACAAGGCAAAAAAAACGAGGTATGGGAAATAGAGGGATGAGGTCAGAAAAGTGGGAGCGACTAAAAAAAGCTGAAAAGCATTCAGGTGTGCCTGTGGATATGAGGTTTGGTTTGTTTCTGACGGGGGGCACGCTCTCTCTGTTCGAGTTTTCCAAAGCACCGTCCATCATAATGGGGTTCCAATGAGGCATCAAATGAGTTCTACCTTCACACAATCACCATTCGATACAAAGCCCCATCACAACAGCACCAGTCCTACACATATAGACTATAAAAAAATATGGACGACACACCTTCACTCTATTCCATTGTAGAGAAGTGAAGCCGCCAATGTCCAAAAGGTCCAATCTCCTCCCGGAAAAAGTCTATTGGTGCCTCAGTGACTACTTCGCTCAATCATGACGTCACACTCCTGTTTTTATAGCATTAAATAACTAACTAAAACCAAACTTTTAACATTTGAACTTACATCAGCGTTATAAAAACGACATAAAATGACAGCTAACCATCTTTGGAAAATTTTTAGTTAAAGTGTAATTAGATTTTTTTTAGTTTGTCTCACGTCCCATACGGGTTATCGGCACATCCAGGAACTTAAAGGGTTAGTTCACCCAAAAATGAAAATTCTGTCATTAATTACTTACCCTCATGTCGTTCGACACCCGTAAGACCTCCGTTCATCTTCAGAACACAAATGAAGATATTTTAGTTGAAATCTGATGGCTCTGAAAGGCATCATGAAGCTTCGAAGCGTTATGAATCAGTGAGTCGATTCAGCAGTTTGAATCGCCAAATTTCAGCAGTTTGGCGGTTTGACACGCGATCCGAATCATCATTCGGCTCACTGATTCATAACGCTTCGAAGCTTCATGATGCCTTGTTTTGAAATCGTCATCACCATGTAAGTCGTTATTTAGGGGTTTTTTTGCGCACAAAAACTATTGTCGCCGATTCATAAAGTTATTTTAGAACCACTGTAGTGAGATGGACTTTGTAACGACGTCTTTAGTACCTTTTAAGGGTCTTGAGAGTGAACCGTGCCATTGTGTCAATGGAGGCCTTTCAGAGCCATCAGATTTCAACTAAAATATCTTCATTTGTGTTCCGAAGATGAACGGAGGTCTGACGGGTGTCGAATGGCATGAGGGTAAGTAATTAATGACAGAATTTTCCTTTTTGGGTGAACTAACCCTTTAACTGTCAATTTCGTCACCGCCCCTTTTTAGGGGAAAATAAACTGGACTTCCCATAGAGTTCAATACAAAATAGCGGCACAAAACAACGTCCATACACAGCCGGCAGACGTGAATAACTTAAGAAATCACTCAGATTAAACATGTCAAGTAATTATATGTCCAAACTGCCTGCCATAGAGCGTGAAAGACACATCTACACACTTAACCCTCTGGTGCTCTTCGGTCATTTCTGACCAGAAACTTTTCTGTTTTGAAATGTTAAAAATCACAGCTTCATTGGAATGATATGAAACTTGGTGACTTTTCTAGCATTAGGTATGTAAACACACAAAAAAATTGGGGTCATGATTCGAGCATGCTATTTGGTCGTAAAAAAAAAAGTAGCGTTCATTGTCTTCGGTCATAAATGACCGACCATAGGAAATGAATGGGAAATCGGCAAAAACACAAAAATTTACCAAATATTTTCATGTACGACTTTTCTAGCATTAGGTATGTAAACACACACAAATTGAGGGCATGATTTGAGTATGCTAAGGGTTCATAAAAAAAATACTCCCACTTGTGCTCTTCGGTCAAAAATGATAACATAGGAAATGAATGGGAAATCTGCAAAAACACAAATTCACAGGGAAAAAAAATCTATATTTCTAACAAAAAAAAAATATCTAAAACTTTATAATAAATAGTCTTTGAGATTTTTTAAATATATATTCAAATCCATCACAAAAAAAATCATTTAAAGGGTTAGTTCACCCAAAAATGAAAATTCTGTCATTAATTACTCACCCTTATGTCGTTCGAGACCCGTAAGACCTCCGTTCATATTCGGAACACAAATGAAGATATTTTTGTTGAAAGCTGATGGCTGAGAAAGGCTTCAGACAGGCCTCCATTGGCATTGAGTACACTTACACTCCCAAGACCCATAAAAGTCACTTAAAATGTCGTTACAAAGTCCATCTCACCACAGTGGCTCTACAATAATCTTACGATGCGACGACAATAGTTTTTGTGCGCAAAAAAAAAGTCAAAATAACACCTTTATCCAGCTTGTTATTGCCTTCCGTGTGTGCCTCCACGACGCATGCGCGAGAATATGACGTAGCGCCGGGGTTCGGGATTCCATGAAATGCGCACTTTAGTCCCATTTTGAGCACTACGCCGAGACCTAAAGCACGATCAATATAGAATCCAACAGCTGAGATACGCGCGTCTTCCTCTGATTGTAAACAAATCTCTTCTGGGTCATGTGTCCGAACGCCGGATCAGCGTCATATTCTCGCGCATGCGTCGTGGAGGCACACACGGAAGGCAGTAACAAGTTGGAAAAAGGTGTTATTTTGATTTTTTTTGCGCACAAAAACTATTGTCGTCGCATCGTAAGATTATTGTAGAGTCACTGTGGTGAGATGGACTTTGTAACGATGTTTTGAGTGCCTTTTATCCGTCTTGGGAGTATAAGTGTACTCAATGCCAATGGAGGCCTATCTGAAGCCTTTCTCAGCCATCAGCTTTCAACAAAAATATCTTCATTTGTGTTCCGAATATGAACGGAGGTCTTAAGGGTCTCGAACGACGTGAGGGTGAGTAATTAATGACAGAATTTTCATTTTTGGGTGAACTAACCCTTTAATGTGTTCAAAACAGAACTAGTGAATTCTCAAGCCTCTCCATTGAGACCTCTAGTGATTACACCTATGGTTGCATGATTTCTTAAATAATTCCAAAAGAGGGCGCTAATCTGCCTTCAAAAAATTTATTTTGAAGGCCTATGCTGCGTCCCAATTCGCATATTATCCGTACTAAATAGTATTCGAAAAAAGAATTAGTATGTCCCAAATCGTAGTATGTTGAAAAGAGTATTCCAAAGATTCCCGGATGGTCTACTATTTCCGGTCAGAATCCGAAGTGCAGATCGATGCGCACTCTAACTGTGCGTTCACACCGCCGCCGGCGAGAGCGTCAAACTTCGCTCTGGCCGCCCTGCCGTCGACGCTGTAGAAAGATTCGTGGACGCGCTGCCGCTCTGACGTAGTTCGAACGCTTGGTCTTTTTTAAAACTGTATTTAAAGCGGCCGCAAAACAAACACTCATGTTCGCATTTGAAAAATCGGCATTTGTGCAGACTGACCACAGTAGGGTATACCCGTATAAGATAACCTCATGAAATCATTTAAATGTGAAAGTTAACTTAACAATTATAGTTGCATGTTTCCTAATGAAATAAACCATTTAAAAGCCATTTGTGTGGTGTGGATTTTGTGTTCATGGAAGTGCTAGTCTAATTTCAACATGCAGTTATAGGTGCTAGCCTGGTCTTTAACATTAATTTGCGTGCAGCCTACTTTACAATAACTGTCCTGGTTTAAGTGCAGCATTAATGCAATTGGTCAAATTGGTGTTGTTCTGAGCAAATGAATTGCATTCCCGCTGAAAAAAAGGCTTTCTAGCGCGAAAATGTTGCATATAAAAGGTGTTGAGCGCCTTCTTATCAAATTCACATCACTATGGATGATCAACTGGTTGCATTTGGTGTGGCATTGCTCTACCTGCGGAGAAGACGTCGGAGATCTGTATGGGTGCATGACATTCTGCAAGCCCGTCCGCAGCTCGGGGAATATCACCGGCTGGTGCAGGAGCTGCGGCTCGATGACGACAGGTTCCAGCGGTATTTCAGGCTGGACCGGGACCAGTTTGACAGCTTGCTGTCAAAAGTGGGTCCGCGAATTGTGAGGCAGGACACCAACTATCGGCGCGCTATTAATGTGGCCGAGCGCCTCGCAATTTGTCTACGGTGAGTTAATTTTTTTTTCTATATATATATCTATCTATCTATCTATCTATCTATCTATCTATCTATCTATCTATCTATCTATCTATCTATCTCTCTATCTCTCTATCTATCTATCTATCTATCTATCTATCTATCTATATCTATCTATATCTATCTATATCTATATACATCTCTCTCTCTATATATATATATATATATATATATATATATATATATATATATATATATATATATATCTATATATAGATATATATATCTATATCTATATATAGATATATATATCTATATCTAGATTAGATTAGATTCAACTTTATTGTCATTACACAAGTACAAGTACAAGGCAACGAAATGCAGTTTAGGTCTAACCAGAAGTGCAATAGCAGCAAGTGCAGGATATACAATGGATGCGTAAGTGCAGGACATGGATATGTACTGAATATGTATAAATATGTATAAATAGAGAGACGTTATTACTATAAACAGAACTGAATTTACAGGTGAATATGTACAGTGAATAAATATACAGATGGCTATTACTATAAACAGTATATATATAACTTAAAGGATTAAAAGTGAACTGACTATTATATCATTAGATTATTATTTCTTATACATTAAAGTGATAGTTCACTCAAAAGAAAATTCTGTCATAATTTACTCAAACTCGAATTTTCATTTTTGGGTCAACTATCCATTTAATGTAAAATCAGAATTTTACTGTTGGAGTTTGTTGAGGAAGTTATTGAGGTGGAAAAATCTAGGTCAAGTAAAAAGTACTATATTTCCCTCTGAAAATGCAGTTGAGTAGAAGTAGAATAAATAGAGAAGGGTTTTGTTTATTTTGTAGTTATTAATTTTTTGTTGTTGTTGTTGAAGATTCTTGGCCACCGGAGACTCATACCGCACCATAGCTTTTAGCTATCGTGTGGGAGTGAGCACCGTGGCAGGGATTGTTGGAGAGGTTGCCAGGGCAATATGGGATGCCCTGGTACAGGAGGTCATGCCAGTCCCCACCACTGAAGACTGGCGAAGCATCGCCAGTGACTTCCTCGATCGGTGGAACTTCCCCAACTGCCTTGGGTCCATCGATGGCAAGCACGTGGTGATCAGGGCCCCTGACAATTCAGGGTCCCTGTTTTTTAACTACAAGGGGACTTACTCCGTTGTGCTCCTGGCGGTGGTAGATGCCAAGTACTGCTTCCGGGTAGTGGATGTGGGCAGCTACGGGAGGACCAGCGATGGCGGTGTGCTGGCGAACTCCACCTTCGGCCAGGCACTCCGAGATGGGACCCTTGGCTTGCCACAGGATGCTCTGCTGCCAGGTGCAGAGCATTTGGGACCACAGCCACATGTTTTTGTGGCTGATGAGGCCTTTCCACTCCGCCGAGACCTCATGCGGCCGTTCCCTGGACAGGATCTCCCCGGCAGGCACAGAGTGTTCAATTACAGGCTGTCACGGGCAAGGCTGATTGTTGAGAATACCTTTGGTATTCTCACATCTCAGTGGCGTATGTACAGAGGAGTCATTGAGATCAGCCCTGCCAACGTGGACGCCTGTGTGAAGGCTACCTGTGTCCTGCACAACTTCCTGAGGAGGTCCATGAACATCACCAGGGTACCCATACCATCAGCAGGAGACGGCGAAGCTGCTGGCCTACAGGAGGTCACCCGAGCGGGCAGCAACAACGCCACACGCGAGGCCATCCGTGTCCGGGAGAAGTTCATGGCCTATTTCTCCAACGAGGGGGCTGTCCCGTGGCAACCTGTGGCATAAGTCATGCCTTTAAACGGCTCTTTTAAGAGCCACCAATTAATCACAAAAAAAGCATGATTTCTATACATATAATATCGAATGTGACAACACAACTGTGCTATTTTTAGGCACCATGAATATGAACTAAAATGTGCTAAAAATGTATTTAACTAAAAAAAATTGATACAGAGCATGTTAAAAGGACATTTTAGTTCATATGGAATATGATAGATTTGTAATAATATAAAACACAAAACCAGGAATATATTTTATAGAACAATATTTTATTTTTGATTTATTAACTTCAAGGAAAAATAACTATAAGGAAACCTTTAAAAAAATAACTTTGAGAAGAAAAAAAACACTGCTGGAACAAACACTTGCATACCATACTTTCATACTGAACAGTTTTGAACACTGGAAACAACACTTTTATACAAGGTGGGGAGAAAGCACAAGGTGCAGCTGACAAGACTGCGAGGGAAATGAGCTTACAAACACCCCTCACAGACTTGTCAGCTGCCCCCCGTCACTCTCTCCCCAGTGTTCAGTGTGTCCAGCCTCTAAACATTTAGCCTCATACACCATTTTATGTATTTGAAATTTTAAATCCTGCCTGGTGCTAAATGATAGTGCCCTAAAGTCCTCCAGAAGGCTTTTAAAAAAAAGGCTGTCACTGTCCTCCTGAGGAGCGCTAGCTCTCCTGCTCACAGCCTCCAAAGCAATCAGCATCCTTTCCTCGAACTCAGCACTACTGTTGACTCGCTTTCTCCTACGTGTCTCTCCCTGAACACCGCTCTGGCTCGATGGTCCTGCCTGACCCTGACTACTGGTGTGGCTCTGGCTTGATGGTCCTGCCTGACCCTAATCGATCTTCTAGGAAGGGGTTGAGGAAGCCCATGACCCCACTGTAGCGCCATGGCCGGACACTGCTTGCCCCTGCTCCACTTCTCTTTCTCTCTGCCTCCTTCCTCCTCTCTTTACGGTAGGTGTCTCTAAGAGACTTCCACCTTTTTTTGCACTCATCCGCTAGTGAAAAGATAATAGAAAACACATATTCAATATAAATACCTCATTACACACATTTTAGAATAGCTTGTTTGCATGCTATGTCTGAAATGGCATAGATGTGCCACTGATTGTGTGTGTGTGTATATATATATAAACGCCAACTAGACGCAATGAATTCTCAACGAGTTATTACAATAGTGTTCTCATTCGTGTTATGTAATTTGACAGTCCCAATCATAGTTATTAGTCGTGCAATGCTGTTTGAGCTGCGCGCGCGCTGAATGAACACCGGTAACTACACTGAAGCTCTTTGCTAGCAAGTTATTTAACTCAAGAAATGCCTGTATGAGATTAACCAGATATATACAAAATAAACATAATATAACACATTTTATCTGCACAAAATGACACGAATGTACAAGTAAACTTGAACTAAGTTACGTGATATTCATATTAAAATGTAAATTTTGGCGGGATAAAGTGGCGCAAAAAAGACAGCTTGCAATTCCCGCTTATTTTCATTAAATATATAACGTAAAAGCACATCAACAACTCACCAGGAACTCCAACAATTTCAGACACCTTGGTCCACGCGTCATTTTTTTTATTTGTGTCCCTGTACGCAAACAGGGACACGTCGTAAATGATCGGGAAACCCGCTACCGCAATGATCAGCCTCTCCTCCATTTTGCTTGGGAACTAAATGTGGTAGGAACCAAAGTTTACAGCACTGCGTTCTCGGGAATCATTTCAAGCGGAGCACTTCTACATTCCCATTGGTTGCCGCCGGCTGCCGCCGAACCGCGTCATAGCTCATTACCATAAAGTTGACCTGATTCCAACTCTCCTCGACGCCCAAATCGTCCAAGACGCGCCGCGCCGCTCTCGCCGGAGCTCGCCGCCGGGCTCCCATTGAGAATGAATGACTTCCGGCCACTTTGACGCTCTCGCCGGCGGCGGTGTGAACGCACAGTAACGGCTGATATTGCCCACAACCCATTGCGAGATGGACGAGGATTCGATTAGAACTACAAACGCGGATAAAAAGTGTTAAAGAACTACAAACATGACGGTTACGCGAGTCTGACGGTTAAGTAGAGAGGATTAGATAAAGGGGTTTGAGTGAGCAATTATCAGTATTTAACCTGACAAAAAGATATTTATTCAATGTTAGTAACATTATATTTCACCTGCAGCAGCATTGAGAACGTTTGTAATGATACGTTTGGCCATTAACTTTGCAAAGACATGAGGGGAGTCTCTGCATTAAAGACCCACGGATGGCAGATCAACGTGAGGCTACATTTCTCTCCGATACGGTAGGAAATTAAATTGAATGTGGAGGATTTGAACTGTGACGATGATTGACAGCCAGGGCAGTTTAAACGGTGATGGGACGCACGTAAATAAGCAACAGAGTCCGTTAAAGATGACGAAGTAGTATGTCCCAAAGCTTGCATACTCTTCTGCTACACACTCAAAAGTATGTACTTTTTCTTCACAAAAACAGAACATACTTTTAGGACGTAGTATAAGTAGGCGAATTGGGACGCAGCACTAGTCTCTATTTTAACCTGAAACACTATGCATGTGCAATAATTAATTTTTTTATTACAAAAACATTTTTTTTTATAATTTTCAATTGCAAAAATAGACCATAATTATTGCATAAATATTTAAAAATACCATCAAATCATCTCAAAATACAAAATGAAAAAGAAAAAATATTATTGAACAAAAATAAATTACATTGGTTTTACTGAGGTGGAGGAAGTTCAATTTTTAGGTGGAAGACAACCAATGCAACCCCTAAATAAAGAGCACCAGAGGGTTAATTTGGTCAATTTAAAAAACACGTCCCTTCATTCTCCCAGTGAACTATCCCTATCCCAGACTAGCCCAGAACTATCCTTTTTAGACAGAAAGCTTTCAACTTTCTTCTCTTTCTCTAAAATTTTCTCTCATAGCCTACATCATTTTGTGTCTCTTACCGTTTTGTGTTCTTCAGAGCAGTGTTTTCGTTTGCCTGTCAAAACGGTGCATGGGAAACTCCTAAACTTATTATATCCATAAAATAAATGTAAGCCATAAAATAAATAATACTGAAGTCCTCCGAGGCCATTTTAGTTGCCAATGAAGCCGTTGACGCTGCACCATTTCAAAACGCAAAAAGGCGCCATTTTACTCAAACGTCAGTTTGTATGAAGAGAGCGAGATCGCGGAGTGATACGAGAAACGCGGAATTAGTACCGGTAAGTATGAGTGGTGATTTATTTATTATAAAAAATATTTAAACACAAATAATTTATATTTAATACACGCTTGATAAAAAATAACGCACTCGCGTATAACACTCTCACTATGCGCTGAGGACATTTACCACAAGTACTTTAGCTCCATACACGAGTACCCAGCTGTGAATAGTGCACAGTGATGTTTACTTAGCCCATGGTTCTCAGAATACTGTATTCAGGAGAATAAAGCCCCTCGAGGCTTATGTAATCTTACCACAAGCATAAAGATATTACAAGCAAATAGAAAATAAAAGCTCTGGATGACACTTCAGTTCTTCCAGTGTAGGTGGTGGCTTTGTGTTATTAACAGGCTATGCCCAGAATTATATTTGCATACGAGAATATAAAAATCTTTCATAGCATAATGTCAGCATGCATCATTTGAGTGCGGTGGAATGAACGAGTCTGATCAAAGGAATCCTCAGGAACTTAATTAACAAGATTAATGACTAGCTTTTTTTGCCTTACATAATAATGCTAAATAATTGATTAATCAAATATGCTTCCAATAATATATTCCCCATCTCTATAGAAATCTCGTTAATCAAAATACATTGGATTTATATACCTGACCAAGAGGTTGAAGAAAATTGAGCTCATATATCATTTGCAGACTTGCAGACATATGAAAATGCTGCTTGGGTGACCTCTAGGGGTGATGGGTGCAAAATGTAAATGTGTTTTGTGTGATATCAAAACTGACTGAGCTTTGCCCTCTGCTGTTGGCTTGAATGCATTGTGTGCAATAAGCTTTATTAGCAATTATGCAAATCCTGTAAAGAATCAAACAAGCCACAAATGTACAATTAGTATTTATTTATGTTTCTTTTGTGCAAGAGTATTACAGAGAGTAACAATTTGTCATTGTCTTTAAAACAGTCACAGTCAGTGGATTCAACAAGGCTAATCAAACAAACACTCACGCGCGCGCACACACACGCACACACACACACACACACACACACACACACCTCTAAAGCAAACTTCCCTCACATCAAAGCAAATATTTAATATACAACCCACATGGCGAGTATATTGTAATGAGAAGAAAACATTCACTCATATTTCATACTAGGTCACTATGAAAACAGGGATAGAAGTAGCAAGTTAAAAATTACATTTAAAAAAATTAAAGGCTAACATTTTGGTGTGGAATACTGTAAAAAAAGAATATGAAGCTGAGTTAGGACACCAGTTATTCAAATACATCTCTAAAACCCCCTTTTTTGTATAAATGTAACATTACTGATTAACAACTGATAAAACTAACATGCAAAATATGCATAAAAAAAGCAATACTGACAGACTGATGAATTCCTTTCTGCTCAGTGCTGAAAAACATTAGTCAAGACAGAGAATGAGCCTTTCCAAACAAACAAATGAGACCTTCAAACATTTATCAAATCCAGTCCAGTTTGTTCATACAATGAAACTTTTCTCCCTGTTCTCAAATGAAATCGGTAGCATGTGCTGATTTACAAGCTAAATTGTTCTTAATGACAGTTTTTCCTTTGGTAAGGTCTATATGAACTTATATATCCACTATTCCCAGTGAAGTGACTTTGTCATGGTGTTCTTATAGTGAAAACTGAACAATTTTTTTTTTTTAAATTGCGTACACATATTCAAACACACATGTGAAACCTGCGTTCAGACTTGGCTGGCATGATTCAGATGCACTGATTGCTTATGTCTTATGTTAGCGGGTGGGTTCAGCAGAGGGACTTAGGCCGCACTTTTGGAAAAAGCTGCATGAGAGAGAACAACAACAAAGACCTTTAAAGACAGAGTAAAAATGAAGAGAATGTATGCAAGACAAAAGGTTGCTACACTTGTCCAGACAAACAGCATTTTAAACATTGCAGGGGGAGACACCAGCACATATTTTGTGTTTTAATTTCTACTATGAACACTGTAGAAAAACTTTTTTTAGAAAAAAATCATACTGTACCAGTTTAAACTGGCTTTTGGAACATGGTATCCGGTTTGTTTCTAGTCCAAGGTGGTCTTTAAAGGTGCAGTAAGCAATTTCTGAGAAACATATCTGAAATCCACCCAAACAAACACACCCCTATCTTCATTGCTCCGCCCCCCAAACTGCACAAACACACAATGCAAGTGGATGTCTCTTTATAGCTGAAGTGAAGCAAAATTATGCTTCGTGAAAAATAAAGAAGAAAAAGGAAGAACAAAAAATGAACAGAGTACACAAGAGTATATAAAAGCTAGAGTTGTAGTTGTTAGTCGCCAGCAGCTCCAGACAAACAATGACACTCAAAACTGTCCTGTTACTACAGCTAACATTACAACAACAGCATTGGTTCTGTGAAACATAGCAAAACCAATGTTGCTCAAGTATGGAGCAGAAACAACACAACCTCTGTGTTCGTTTTCAGGCCTTCCTGCTTAGATCTCTCCAGTGCTGGAAAGCTTTTCTAATATTAACGCAGGTCCTAAATCTCTTGCCTGATCATAACCAACTCTTTTGTAATGTCTCTCGGCCATCTCTCTGTCTACAGTCGTTCTTCAAATCTCCCTCTTGCTCACTCTCTCTCCTTCCCCATCATTAATGGACACACCCCCTACTGCTGATTGGCCCACTCTCTCTCCTCCCCCATCATGAGTGGACACACCCCCTACTGCTGATTGGCTCACTCTCTCTCCCCATCACGAGTGGACACACCCCCTACTGCTGATTGGCCCACTCTCCTCCCCCATCATGAGTGGACACACCCCCTACTGCTGATTGGCCCACTCTCCTCCCCCATCATGAGTGGACACACCCCCTACTGCTGATTGGCTCACTTTCTCTCCTCCCCCATCATGAGTGGACACACCCCCTACTGCTGATTGGCTCACTCTCTCCCTTCCCCCATCACGAGTGGACACACCCCCTACTGCTGATTGGCTCACTCTCTACCTTCCCCCATCACGAGTGGACACACCCCCTACTGCTGATTGGCTCACTCTCTCTCCCCATCATGAGTGGACACACCCCCTACTGCTGATTGGCTCACTCTCTCTCCCCATCATGAGTGGACACACCCCCTACTGCTGATTGGCTCACTCTCTCTCCCCATCACGAGTGGACACACCCCCTACTGCTGATTGGCTCACTTTCTCTCCTCCCCCATCATGAGTGGACACACCCCCTACTGCTGATTGGCTCACTTTCTCTCCTCCCCCATCACGAGTGGACACACCCCCTACTGCTGATTAGCTCACTTTCTCTCCTCCCCCATCACGAGTGGACACACCCCCTACTGCTGATTGGCTCACTCTCTCTCCCCATCACGAGTGGACACACCCCCTACTGCTGATTGGCTCACTTTCTCTCCTCCCCCATCATGAGTGGACACACCCCCTACTGCTGATTGGCTCACTTTCTCTCCTCCCCCATCACGAGTGGACACACCCCCTACTGCTGATTAGCTCACTTTCTCTCCTCCCCCATCATGAGTGGACACACCCCCTACTGCTGATTAGCTCACTTTCTCTCCTCCCCCATCATGAGTGGACACACCCCCTACTGCTGATTAGCTCACGTTCTCTCCTCCCCCATCATGAGTGGACACACCCCCTACTGCTGATTGGCTCACTCTCTCTCCCCATCACGAGTGGACACACCCCCTACTGCTGATTGGCTCACTCTCTCTCCCCATCATGAGTGGACACACCCCCTACTGCTGATTGGCTCACTCTCTCTCCCCATCACGAGTGGACACACCCCCTACTTCTGATTTGCTAAGTTGTGCTGCTCGGTCTGGTCCACTTTCAACAGTATTTCTCAGAAATCACTTACTGCACCTTTAAACAGCTGAAAAATGGTCTATTTCATTTGGGCATTTTGCAGCAAGTTTATTTCAGTAAGTGTGACTGGCTGCACATTTAGAACCTTTTTGACTCAAAGACCACCCATGTACTTTAGTAATAACAGTAAATTATGCAAATAAACCAAACATAGCAAAACCATAACCATAACCCCACAGTAAGTACATGTAGTTAATTCATATTACTCAATACCTACAATGCAATTACACTTTAGCAACATCACCTTCAAATAAAGTGTAAACAAAATTATTAAAAGGCCCGCCCATATGGTCTAAAATATTTTTAGAAACTGGGAGTGTTGATATATTACATTAAATTAATTATTTTTTTTTGATCCCAGAAGTTTCTGATTCACTATGTTCTTAAAATAAAACAATAGTTATTGAAGGGGAAAAAGAAATATCTTGATTGTTTTGTGTTTTCAGCATTTTAATTAAGTTATATTTTTTATGTATAATTAAATCATATTTTAAGTCGTCAAGTGGCCCCTTTCGCTGAGGCCCCCCTCAGTCCCCTAGTTGAGAACCATTGTATTAGACCATTATTGTATCTTCCCTTCTTACCCCAAAGTAGTTGTTTGGGACAAAGCCCTCTCTGCCATACAGTGAAGCCCACCACCAGTCCACCCCCTCAGGCTTCTGCAGGATGGTCACCATGTCTCCTTCTTTGAAGCTCAGTTCGTCTGGAGCCTGGGCAGGATATCCCCATAGAGCATACACCACCCCACTGTTCTCTACGCCCATCGCTTCCTCTATACCTAAACAAAAACACACACACATTAAACTGAGCATAATGGTGGCTGCAGCAAATTAAACTCCTACATACATGACTGTGCTGAAATGAGTGTCTGTGAGTTAATAAGGGTGTATCGCATGTCATCTCCACCCGACAGTTTATAAATTGGCTGACTTATACTTGACCGTTGTTTCCAACCCATAAGAGCTGATGGTACTATTAACTCAGGAATGTACAGCTCATTGTGATATGCTAAATATAAAGCTGGGAGTTGACACACATGTAGGCGTTACGCCTGTAAAAACTTGTGTTGCGCCATGAATTTTACCTCTGTACACAAGTAATTTTCCTTTTTTCTCACCTCTCAGGAAGCCCTCACACTCCTCGAAGGCTGGGGCATACGGGTCACACTTCTGTGACGCTGTGGCCCCATCGCTGTCTGTCACGGCCATCACCGCTGCTCCGTTCCGAACCAGAAACTCGCACATTTTACGGTCATTACAGGATGCAGCACAGTGCAGAGGCGTCCTGCCAATGAGATGAGAGTGAATATAGAGTGTGCATACATATGCAAAGACAGGCACATACAGGGCTTGACTAACTTTTTTGCTCACCAGCCACTGTGGTTAGTAGTTTTCCAAAGTTACTAGCCACTCAGCATTTTCACTAGCCACAGTTTTGACATTGATACCATGGGCAAAGACGGCCATATAGATATTTTTAATATTATCTCATAATTTGGCAGTAGGTTTATTAGGCTGCTGTCACTTTAAGACCTGACGCACGGATCCATTACACTGTTATACGTGCGTTTTCTTTCTCTTTTTAAAACATAACTGACTGTGTTTATGTGAATACTCGTCAAGATCGCCATTTTGTGTGTATTTTACTTTATGTGCGCTCACTTTTGGCTGGATATATATATTGGTATATATATATACATATACATATACATATATACATATATATATATATATATATATATATATATACATATATATATATATATATATACATATATATATATATATATATACATATATATATATATATATATACATATATATATATATATATATATATATACATATATATATATATATATATATATATATACATATATATATATATATATATATATATATATATATATATATAAATATAAATTAACGCGGTCCATTAATTTTCTGTTTAACGCATTAAAAATATTTAACGCAATTAACGCAGCGTCCGTTTTTATATCCATTTTAGCCAAGCGTTACATTATATGATCACGCTCTTATTCATGTAAATGCTTTTAAACAATCTAAGCGCGACAAGACCAGACAAGACACAAGAGAACACGCTGTATGTCAATGTCCTGTCTGTGTGGGTGCGTCTGTCAGCTCATTGGGACACTCTGACACACACACTCGACGCATAGACGGACTCGCGTCTGTCTCGTGCACACATTGAGTTCTCTTTTGCTCTTGAACAAACACTAACAACAACAGATAATTTTGCCAAAACGCTAGTTTTGTCGAGTATTCTCATATTAGGAGTCTTAAATTAGTTCAATAACGTCTTAAATGAACGTGAGAAAATGAGATGCACGTGACAGCGCGTCAGATCCGCGTCATGTTTGTCAGCGGCCGATCTTAAAGTGACAGGAGCACTGATGATGTCTGTCATTAATGTTCATCAAAGAACAACGGGAACAGAGAAAAGTGTAGCTTTAAATGATTATTAATCTATATTTCATTTATTATTTATGCAGTTAAGAAAGGTGTTTGGTAACTATTACATTTCTGTATATGTCTAACAGGGAAGCCCATGGGTAAATATAACATTTATTATAATGGGTTTATTTAAGTTCACTTAAATTAAAAGTTGTTTTTTTAAAGCCTAATAAATGTTGAAATTGGGAGCTTTCAGTTATACTGTAATGTAACGTCATTAATGTTTCATAGAGACATTAGTATCAGTGATACTGGCCTTCATTCATAAAAGGTGCCATTACAACAAATATTTTAAATATGCTGTCTCTAAATTGTTTCTACATTAATTTGGAGAGTAACTGAAATGAATACAATATCAAAATATTAAAAACGTGCGATTAATTACAGAAAAAATGTAATTAATTAGTTTTTAGTTTTTAATCGATTCCCAGCACTAATATATATATATATATATATATACACATACATATGTACACACACACACACACTTGTTGAATTGATCACTCACCATCCGTGACTGTCCGGAGCGCTAACGTTAGCCCCTATCCCCACCAGGAACTCCACCACTTTTAAGTGTCCACCGCAGATGGCATTGTGAAGGGCTGTGATGCCTTCATCATTAGACTGGCTCGGGTCACTCATCTATACCGGGACACACAAGTGCACTCTTAACATAGCAAACGGAAGAATTACACAACATTACATTTACAGGTATGGGATGCATTTTGACACTTGATTACTTTGACATTTTTATTTTATTTTGTATTTTGATTTTCCGCATTAGTTTGAAGTATTTTGATTCATGCACAATTGTTACATGTTAACATATTTAATTAAATTTGTATCTTTCAAATTTTTTGTTCAGATTTTAGTGTACACTTATAGTAATTCCTTTGCACATTCACATTTAAATTTTTGCAATTATTTTATTAGTTACATTTATTTTTTCACTTCTAGTTTTAATGTTTAATTTGTGTAAATATTTACATTCAAACTTAAAAACGTTAACTCTTTCCCCACCAGCGTTTTTTTTAAAAGTTGCCAGTCAACAGAATAATTTGTTGTATGAACAAGCAATAATATATATATATATATATATATATATATATATATATATATATATATATATATATATATATATATATATATATATATATATATATATATATATATATATATATATATATATATATATATATATATATATATATATATATATATATAACTTTATTCTAGTTTCATGCATTTTTTTTTATCAATACTTGAATGCGGGTGTTTATAAAATAAGCAACATTTTGAACAAAAAGCTGAGAAAATCAGACTACAATGTGCATAAGCAATGCTTTTATTGCTTGTTTCTGCTCCTGTTTTAATCCGGAGATTCTTTCAGAAGTTGCGTAATAGTACATAACTATATAAAATTACTGGAAAATTACATTAATGACATGGAAAGAGTTAAATGCAATACATCTCAAGACTAGATGTATTCAAGGCATGATATCAGACTTTCACTACATTTTTATTCTGACATTTGAATGACCGATTTAGCCTAATTGCACATGACACACGCACACAAACATTTAAACATTATATAATATATGATATGATATAATATATAAACATTTTAGTTGTGGTGCTCTTAATTTTTTGAATTTGGGAGCACCAGTGCTACTTACATGGATTCGCTATTTACATGGCGGAATTTGCGAGCGGAAAGACTGAACGCTTCTCCAGTGAGGAATCCTTTCATTTTTAATATTTAAAAATGTGTGTGCTGCTGTGCATTCCTGTGTGTAATAAGCAGAGTGTATGCGTGTTGTGCACCCGCCTATAGGCACATATTACTAACACACCCTTTAAATAACACAAAAAATACTGCAGGTTTTTGTTGGTCAATGGCACATTCATTTTCAGTTCCTCAAAATAGCAACACGCCAACAATGCGCCTGAACACGCCTGGTTTTCAGACCAGCACGCCCATGGACGAACAGGTAGGCGTGAGTGCATTGCTATTTAAACAACGTGGAGCTGGACGTGAAAATGATAACTGCGGTGGGCTGAAACTAGCAAAAGACCCTGGTTTCACATTGCGCCGGGTGTATGATCGGGCCCCATGTGTTCTGATGTATTCAGTTCTGTTTTTTTAGCATTTCTTGTTGTGTGCTGTCGCCCCAGACTGAAAATAACCCTATACAGTGCGGACGCAAGCTACCAGCACCTCTAAGCAACCGTACTGCAAGGTACCACCCGAATTCCCAAGCAGTGAGACATACCTCCTGTGCAGCCCTCTGTACAGTTTCCAACTCTCCCACTAAGGACCCATCCAACATCAGAACCAGTGGGCTCAAGTGAGCTCTACGGCTGGAGGATTTATTGGCTTTGCTGCCCTTCCGTAAGATAGAGTGAATACCCTGTAAGGGCGGATAAGATTGAAAAGCAGATTAAAATCAAATATCCTCTTAACCGTCACTGGTGTCTACTGTTACTGAGCAATATATAATCTGTCTGCCCTTCACCTTCTGGTTAGGAGAGACCTGTATCTCTGTGATTGGAACTGGATCTATTGTCACAGCAGACTTGGTACTCTCTTCTCCATCGGAAGAGCTGCCGCTTTCAGCAGCCGGTTCTTCCTTGATGCGGATGGTCTTCCTGCGAAACATTTTATTCATCATCTGCTTGTAATGGTTGGGTTGGGAAGTGGGCAAGTCAAGCAGGGTCAGAGGAACATCGACTGAGCCGCGTTTCTTCAGGGCCCTGGGGAACTCGGCCCGGATGCGCATCAGTTCGTCGAGGTCCGTGTCCATCTCCGTCTGCGGGGCCACCACGGGCTGTAGACGCGTGGGGCTGAGAGGGCGAGGAGGCATCTCTGAATCCTCACCAGGTTTCATGTACACCGTGCCATCTGTTTTATTGGTGTCTTGTTTCTCAAGCTCAGCATCAACATCTCCATGGTGAAGTACTGTTTATACAACACACAAAAAATAGCATTTTAGATTGCAAATCAGTGTGTCCATAATAATAATCAGGGTTCCTACACATTTTCCATTTCAAAATTCCATACTTCTCCAGACTGAAATTTCTAAAAGATTTTTCAGACATAACATAAATGTATTGTATGTATGTATACGGCATTAATATGTATACGGCATTATATTTAGTATATGTGACCCTGGAGCACAAAACCAGTCATAAGTCGCATGGTATATTTGTGGCAATAGCCAACAATACATTGTATGTGTCAAAATTATAATTTTTTCTTTTATGCCAAAAATCATTAGGATATTAAGTAAAGACCATGTTCCATGAAGATATTTTGTAAATTTCCTATTTATAAACATGTATTATTAGTAGTAATATGCATAGCTAAGGACTTCATTTGGACAACTTTAAAGGCAATCTTCTCAATATTTAGATTTTTTCAAATAGTTATATCTCGGCCAAATATTGTATCCTAATAAACCATACATCAATGGGAAGCTTATTTATTCAGCTGATGATGTATAAATCTCAAATTTAAAATTATTATCCTTATTTGGTCCAAGGTCACATATAGTACAGTCATCTGTGTAAATATTCTTATTTTCCCTGGGTTTTTTCATACTTACATGATGAGAAGAAACCTAATAACTTTATAGCCTGCATATATTCATCGGTTTGATACTGTAATCGTGGTTTGATGTTGAACGATCACCACACAGCAAAGCACTGTCTGATTTAGATGATCCTTTATCTGTTGTTGGTTTGAGTGGCACATGCACATTCATTTAGTGAAGTTTAAAAGAGACTCGCTTATGGCAAAGACAAACATTTTTGCGTAATGAAAATGTGCACCTTGAATTTTTTCAATTGTGTTCGGCAATCACTAAAGGATCACCAAAATATGCCATGAATATACTTAGCTTGTATGATCTTTTTGTTTTGTTTTTAGAAATTCTTAATTTTATATTTTAGAAAACTGAATAGCGGCAATATTCTGTAAACAAATATTTTTCCATACGAAAAATACTGATTAATTTCCAGGTCTGGATCATGGTCTGGATATGTATGAAAAAAAAAAAAAAAGGTTTTCCAAACTGTGCAAGAACCCTGCATAATAATAAAAAAAATAATAGTTATAGTAATAATGTAGCTGCATGTGCCATGTTCTTTGAAATTCAATCTTTGCATTAATGGTTTTAAAAGAGATTAATTTTCTTTAAATGTAATAATGTCACATGACTACAAATGTTAAAAGATTTAATTTCAAGATTTAATTTCAAGATTTAATTTCAAACATTGTTTTAGTTTTTTAAATGGCTTCATGCTTTCAAAACTATCAAAATAAATTTTAATTCAGAAATTAAAATAATGCTCATGAAAGGTTTATTCAAGTCACTGCATACATGAACTGTAATTTTAATGCATTTTTGATAGGGGTGTAACGGTACCCTCATGTCGCGATACCATACATATTACGATACTGAAGTCCCGATGCGATATTATTGCGATACTCCAAGACAAGGTTAACAAAAAAAATTTACTGTTGATTAAAATGCTAAATTTGGTATTACATTGGAGGTGGAAATGAATAAGCTTGGATTTGGTGCTGGTAACCCAAAGCACAGGACAATGGTGACACCAGAATAAAAATATTCATGATTTTGAAGCTGAAAATACAGAATTATTTTAGACGAATATGCTGGCACTCTGTCACTGACTAGATATATTTAATAGGCCACTTTTTACTGGTAACATAAGACATTTGGCATCATCAGAACCCACAAGTATTGCATTATATTGCATTATTATACATTATAGTCAACATTATATATAGTAGTTTAATGTAGTACTGACACTAAAACTCTGTAAACTTGAATTCTTTCCTCAGTAATTTTCATTTTGGGTGAACTAAACACAATACAGATTGTCACTATCCACGATATATATTGTTACATTATCGTAATGCAATATATTGTGACACGATATACTGTTACACCTCTAATTTTTGAATAAATGTGTGTCACATCATTGACCACTCATGGCATCAGTTTGCTGGTACCTTCTCTATAGTAGGGTGGTTGTCTTTGAGCTTGCTGAGGTTGAGGCGTCTGGTTTTGCCACAGGTACTCTCGGGGTAGGGGAAGGTGTTGAGGGAAAATTCCTTGCTGGGGCTCTCCTATTGGGCCAGGGGTGTATATGTTGGGAACTGCAGCATAGTAGGGGTTTTGGAGCCTCATGATCACGGAAAGCGGGATGGGCCTGTGCTGACGGACTCCAGAGCTTACAGGTGGGATGGAAATACGGGAAACAATTGGCTGAGGGCCGTAAGCTGAGCTGCAGCTTGAGACGAGGTCAGGGGGCACTGAGATCCGAGCATTCCTCGGGAGCGAGCTGACAGATGATGGGAGCGAACGGGGAATGGGAGCGGTATCCTGAAGGCAGAGACAGAGAAAGAAGCTGTGAGAATTAGAGAACAGAGGAAGCATCGTTTTCTTCTTCATATGCAACTTTGCAACCATTTTAAAAAGAGCACAAGACAGTAAGAAAATGAGACGGCAGCTGTTACCTGTTTCATGGGAACAATCTAAACTTCTTTCTTATACCTGGAAAGTCCTAAGGCGTAATTACATATACACTTTTTTTCATTGGTTGTTATGGTATTAGCAAGTTATTATATGGTTGTTTAACTAAAAGCAACCATAAAAAAGCATTATGTGGGAGAGAAAGAGAGAAAATGTCAACGGGTGTGTTCTTGAAAGGCCTTTAGATTTCAGTTGATCCAGGCAATTCAACAACGACATGTCACTATAATAGTGCCCTGAGCAATATTAAGACTGGCACATGTACCAACAACCACTTTCACGCGCACGCCAAAGTTTGCACACCTTCTTGATGGAGGAAGGTGCGTCCAGGTTCGATTCTTTCCAGTTGCTGTTGGGTACAGCTGGTCTGATCCACTCATTCTCTACACCACAAAGAGGAAACATATAATTAAGGAACAATTAACATTGAGAGAGTGACTTGACTACAGATGATGGTATGTGCTTAAAGTTAACCAGTCTAGTGCATGATGTTGCCTCTTGGTAACAAACCCATTTTCTTCGCTTTGCAAGCACATGATATAGCAATAAAATGCTTGATAATGAAGGTACGACTTTGAATAAACCAATAAAAAGGCTTGTATTATATATTATTAATAATATTATAAACTTTTAGAGCACTTCAAGGGATAGTTCAGCCAAAAATTAAAATTAGCCCATGATTTACTCACCCTCAAGTCATCCTAGGTGTGTATGACATTCTTCTTTCAGACGAACACAATCAGAGTTATATTAATAAATGTCCTGGGTAATCCAAGCTTTATAATGGCTGTGAATGGCAGCCCAAAATTTGAAGCCCTAAAAAGTGCATCCATCCATTATAAAAGTAATCCACACGTTAATAAAGGCCTTACATAAATTAAATGTCATATACACCTAAGATGGCTTGAGGGTGAGCAAATCATGGGCTAATTTTCATTTTTTGGGTGAACTATCCTTATAAAGTCATAAATTATTTGTATATTATGAATGCATAAATGTGTTTGTTACACAGAAGCAATACTATGTGACTGTGGATGGAATTGATATAGATGGAGCGACTATAGAGAATCATTGTGTAGGTTTTCTTCACATTATCCGTTTTTTTAAATCATTTACTTTTTCAGTGTTTACGTAACATTTATGTAAAGTTAAGTAAAACAAAATATTAAGAATTCTGTCACTTAGCAGTTTGACAGACTGAAGTTTAGTTTAATAAAATGATCATTCTGATATTAGTACAAATTATTTGAATGAACAAAAACAGGTCTGATTCATTTCTGTTCATTTCTGTCCAATGATGCCTCCAGCATTACTAATAAGTAATGCAATATTATGACAGAAAAGTGAGTTGTTTTTTATATAACTTTTATATTCTGTAAAAATTGTGCAACAGAACTTACTATCATAGGTGTGGTGAGGCTTTCTCTCGTATGAATCCAGGTCTGTCTCGTTCCACTTGGCGGGGTTTTTCTGCCTCTGCATTCCCTCCTCTGAAAGGAGAGTGAAGAAAGAACAAAAAGATCTTTTCAGTAAACATTTCCAACAACCCTTTACACCCTGAAGGCATTTCTAAGAGTTGTTTTTGTTTTCCGAGTGACATACACAAAAATAAAGACTCGTAACTCCAAAACTATAGCAAGGAGAGTCAAAAGGTAGGTATCATTTGATAGAAAACTTTTAATATTTTAAGAACATTGTTTTCATTACATTTGGACATTCTCATGCTGAGAAACTACTGATAAAAAGACAAAAAAGTGTGTGGGTTTTATATCATATTTGACTCAATAACTCAGGAAGGAAATAAGGTAGGAGGTTCTTTTTTTTGGTAAAGTTCCCCTACATCTGGATCAAATTTTGTGGTGATAGCATAAAGTAATCAAAAGTTACAGCATTTGGAACCAAGGTAGCCTTTTTGTTTAGCCGAGTGTCCAAAAACCTCTCCAAACAAGTGTTTTCGGTTTATGTAATTTTATTCTTATAACTCCATGAGGAATATTTTTAGACCTAAGTGACGGATTATGGCGAGTTTGGGCTCTTTTCCATTATCCACAATCTATGCATGTGTCATGAAGTTACGAGTGAAAACGCCACGTGAACGCTACCTTTGTTTTATTACTACGCTACATGGCCTGTGGGGTTTTATGTGCGTTATAAGGAATAACTTTAGATCTAAGTGATGGATTCTTGTAAGTGTGGGCTCTTTTTAATCGGGCGAATCTGTTGTAAGTAATGCCATTTTCATAATCTATGCATGTTTTATGAAGTTACAAGCAACGTGACATAAATGCTACATCCGTATAATATTTACATATGGGTCTTGCGGGGCTTCACGTACAAAAACTCTCTCAAGTTTAGTCAAAGTTCAGAACAATTATACTTGTACCTTTCAAATGACATGACACATGACTATATGAGCTGTATGATGTTTTTGTCATGGTGCAAAAAAAAAAATCATAAACTATGAAACAAAATTATAATCAGCAAATAACTCAGCACTACTTAGGAGTTGTAAAGCATTATGCATGCATTGTAAAGTTCAGACTTTAAGCTTTCAAATGACACCTATTTTGTGTTGATCAAGGTAGTATTTTAGAAAAATATGATTATTAATTTTTTCGTAGCTAGGTGGTGCCCGCCGGTGGTACACTCCGGTTTAGACGGAGTTGAGAGTTGATCAAAAGTGGTTTCTAAGCTTGGTGTTATTTTGTGTTATTGCTTAGTAATTTGATTAGGATTTTTTTTGTGTCCGTGTACAATTCAGGTTTAAAAGGTTAAAAGAACAATTTTTTTGGGGAGTAAAGAAAAATCTAAAGAACCTTTTTTCAGCTATAAACCTTTTGAGCAATGGAAAGGTGCTATAGATTCTTCATGGAACCGTAAATGCCAATAAAGAACCTTTATTTTTAAGCATTTATTTATATGCATTTTATACACTCAAAATCCCAAATACCTAATGGTCTGAATGGCTGGAAGTTGCGTGGTAGCGTGCTGGGTGATTGTTGACTAAAAGGCTGGCCGGAAGGAGCTCGATCCGACCTTGGTGACCTGGGCAGCGAAGACATGGGGTTAGCTGAGGTCTGAAGGAAACTGCGAGATGTTTTGCTGTCGTATGTGGGGCTGGATAAGGGCGACAGTTCCACATAGCTCAGCGATCCTCTCACGCTTCGTTCTTGAGGCCTCAGCGGCATCTGCGTCATTCGTCTCAATGTATTTGGAGACATATTGGGGGGTATCTTTTGCTCGACGGGATACCGTGAATCTGGGTTGTCTTTACGTGACATGAAAGGGGAGTGCTGGGTTAAAGGACTGGGAGAGGAAGGTCTAAATTTCATGCTGTCTACGCCAGGTGATTGAGATCGCATCATGATGGCAGGAGGAAAATCCAGGTTGGATTCTTTCCTGCTGATGGTGGACTCTGAGCTCAGGCTGCCCGTGGTGCTCTGTGGAAAGGAGAAGTTTGTCCTGATGTTCTCAGATCCATTCTTGTTTGCGCTGTACAAACTGTTGCCATTGCTGCTGCTCTGGGCTTTGGGGCTGGAACTCTACAATAAACAGAACAAGGAAAACATCAAGATGTCGGATTCAAAATACACTAGGACAATATTAGCCGCATATGCACCATCTCAAACTGTGGAATGTAGATAGAAACTCAAAGTTCTGGGATGACCATGGCAAACTCTACAACATGTTTCTGCACATGCCTCCTCGGGGAGAGTAGCACAAACACATGATTAATGAACTGCTGACAAGTGATCAACCTCTTATAAAGTATTGAGCATTCACTGAAATATCTAGTTTCCATATTCTCAATTTTACAAAACCACAAAAAAAGGGACTTAAGGCCTGTGCACACCAGGATGATTATCGCCATCGCGCGCGCTTATCGCCAGCGTTTTTCGGCACGTCTTTGTGTTCACACCAAGCGGCAACCTCCCGCAGTTTCTCTTGAAGCCAATACGGAAGTGACTTAAACTGCAATTCATCGACTGGCCACTAGAGACAGGCTCCAGAAGGAGCAGAATCTCATTGAGCTCCATGTTAAAATGCCCAACTTTACAGCAGATTAAAACATGTTTACAATCTGGTGCAATTTGTGGTTTTAGTCTATACGGCTAATTTTGCCCTTCATGACGACTGTGAGGGGGGTGAAATTTTGTATAACTCATTCGTTAACATTATATAAAGCCTTAAAGTTCTGCATAATTAAGGGTGTGGCCACTTTGAGTGACAGGTGGATAGCCATTTATCTGTTATCTGCTGTCTGTTAGTCATCGTGTCACCTCAGCTCCGCCCACGTTCCGCCTCTTTGCCCATTTTCTGTTATCCGGGAGTGACGGGCGATGACGCGCTGCCAAGATGGCAACGGCCAGCTCGTCCCTACTTTAGGCTTCAAAACTGCTCTTCAGAATCCTATGGGTGACGTCACGGACGTTCACACCCAAGCGATTTTCACTGGCGATTTGCCAAGTGAACATGCAAATTCAGTAGATGGCGCTCCCGGTACACAAGGTGGTGCTGCGCCACTTTACGCTTCTGACACTCGCTCGTCACACAGAAGAAGACGAGACAGTATTTACGTGCTTGCCAAAACCATTCACACACTTTTCGCTTACTGGCAAGCAGCATTAGCAGCTCATCTTCTTCTTTGTCTACTTACTTCCTCTTCGTCGTATCAATGTTTGTTCGGCAAGACCGTTTTGTGCTTGAGCGCCGCCAAGTCGTGTTTTACTGTCACTTCAGCAGCTCCAGGCACGTGAATAAAAGTGCTGATCTCATTGGTCGGACAGTTTTTAACGCGGGGCATCAAAACAACGGACCCAAGGCATTTTTAAAAAAATTACGCTTTTATGCGTGCCGTTTTGCGCGTCGGTGTGCACACTCACATTGGCGCCCTTTGTTTAGTCACGAGGAGTTAAACGTCGGCGATAAACGCGAGCAGAAATCGTCCCAGAGTGAACAGGCCTTAAAGTCTAGGTCTTCATTTAATACTGTGTATTTAAAGTCTCATTGTCAGTAGATAGAAACTATTGACATTTTTTTCAGCTAAGATGGACTGATTTATATTATATAAAAATAACAATTCATGATCGTTTATGATTTGATTTCTGTATAAAAATATATTCAGTATTAATAATAATAATAAATAATAATAATAAGACATTTTCTTGAGCATCAAATCAGCATCTGAATGATTTCTGAAGGATCATGTGACACTGAAGACTGGAGTAATGATGCTGAAAATTCAGCTTTAATCACAGGAATAAATTACATTTTAAAATAAAAAAACAACTTCAATTGTAATAATATCACAATATTGTTGTTTTTATAGTATTTTTAGAAAATAAATGCAGTCTTGGTTAGCATAAGATTTATGCTTAAAGGAACACGCCACTTTTTTTGAAAATAGGCTCATTTTCCAACTCCTCTAGAGTTAAACAGTTGAGTTTTACCGTTTTCAAATCCATTCAGCTTCATTTTAGCATAGCTTAGCATAGATCATTGAATATGATTAGACCGTTAGCATGATATTACGCAGCACCTGAAAATAGTCCCCATTTTCAGTCGGTCTAAGTACACAATGTAACTACAGAAGAGTCAAGTTTTAAATAGGAAAAATAGAAAAAGTCTTTGATCATTTTTGAGCGAGATGCTAACGGTCTAATCAGAATCAATGATCTATGCTAAGCTATGCTAAAAGTGCTCCCGCCAGACCCGGAGATCGGCTGAATGGATTCGAAAACGGTAAAACTCAACTGTTTAATTCTAGAGGAGTTGGAAAATGAGCCTATTTTCAAAAAAAAGTGGAGTGTTCCTTTAATACAGGGGTTTTCAAACTTTATGATGCCAAGGACCCCCAAATATGATGAACCTAAAATTGTAAAGAGTTAGATAAATAGTAAGTATGACATTATAAATACACATTGTTTCCATACTTAAATTGGCCATACTTAATGTTGGATGTATAAACCTGGAGAAAAACATTTTCAATAAAAAAATATTTGTATAAGCAACTTTCACAATAAATGTATGTAAGCAGTTTACGTACTGCCTTACAACTCCAGTGAGCGAGAAAAAGAGGACTATAGTGAGAAAAACTCACTAGAAAGATATAAAGCAAACATATACAAATCTGGAAAGTATGTATACGGAAAGAAAGGAGAAAACAGTTAGAATGTTCGGTAGACTTTATCCATTTTTGTTTTGTCTTTTTATTCTATGAATTTTTCTGGGGACCCCTTAGAACCTTCTGGAGGAGTTTGAAAACCCCTGCTTTAATACATAAATATATTTATGTATCTTAACGCCATATCAGCAGCAATGGCTATATTTATGGCAATCAACAGTATTTAATTTTGCAAAAAATAATTATGATTAGAATCACTTCAATACATTTACGATAATTTAACAATTTTGTCTTATAAACAATCAATATACAAAATCAGAGATATATACCAATAACAACAACAACAGTAAAATTACAATTACATAGAATCTTTCAATTTAATATTTGATAGAAATACTACAATTATTCCAGGAGAAAGATGTATAAATAAGTTACTTTTCCCCCCAACCCTATATGTAATTGCCTTGGTTGCTACATTGTTTGTATTATATTTAGTTGTTTTGCAGGTCTTTTAAATATTACTGCTGTCTGTAAAAATATGTAGTCATTATTGTCTCCTGATTAACATGATGCTTTCCTGTAGCTCAAACAGTAGAGCGTGGCGCTAACAACGCCAAGGTCATGGGTTCGATTTCCAGGGAAAGCAAGTCAAATGTGTGCCTTGAATGCAATGGAAGTGGCTTTGGATATGTAAATGTAGCTATAAACTGCATGATTAATGATTATATTGCACTGCAGGTCATTGTTGTCACTGCTTGAAATGTCAATAGAAAAGAAAACGGCTTGGCAACACTAAAACAGCTCCGTACCTGTGCATTAGTGGTTTGCACAACAGGAGTGGCTTCTGACATGAGAGAGCTGAACTCCCGTGACAGCTCATCCGCTGTGGCCAAAGATGCGTTCAATTCATCGTTGATGGACTGAACTACAACAGACACACGCAAACATTGAGTGAATATACATGTAGCTGCTGTAACATGATGTAACAAGCCACTCCAGAACTATGTATACACCTTATTTGCCATTTTATAGGCACTTACAAATCACAAAGAACTGAAAAGTCTTAGCATGCTTAGACATGTAACCAATACTGTTATAACTGCTGCATCATGTCCTGTCCCACATTGCCTATACAGAACTGCTGGTGTGCTGAAATACTCACACATCAAGTTGCTGCCAAAGCTGCCCTGGGAGTTCATGGTGTTCGTGTTTCTGCAGACGTGACCTCGAATTCATTCAACACACAGCCTGAGTGAAAAAAGGAAGATCAGATGAGTCTTTCATTGTCCATCATAATCTCGAACATCTAATCTTTAGGGAGAGCATGCTTTCTGACTCAAAACTGAAATATTAGAAATGACTTGTTCTCTATTCATTGGATGCAAAAGCACTTGTATTTTATTTTGTTCTGACACGCATTAAAGTCCTTCCTACTGTTTAATCTCATAAACACCTTGAAGAACCAGTCTGTAAGTTAACTACACAACTCTCACAAGCCATCTTTTCAAGGTTTCCACAAAACAATTCAACATTGATAATAATCAGAAATGTTTCTTGAGCAGCAAATCAGGATCATGTGACACTGAGACTGGAGTAATGATGCTGAAAAAATTACTTTACATTTTATGAAAACAGAAAACAATTACTTTACCTTTTAGTGATATTGAAATAAGAACAATGTTGCTGTATTTATGTAGTTTTGATCAAATAAATGCAGCCTTGGTGAGAAAAACCAATCTTACGGACCTAAACTTTTACTGTGTGTGTGTGTGTGTGTGTGTCTGGCATCGATTCAACAGATTAATGAGTCATAATTATTCTGAAATAGTGAAGAAATAAAACATGCCCAACCTACTAAAACATTGACATATAGCAGGACTTGCGAGACAGGATGACTTTCTAATGCATTCCAACACGGTCAAAAAAATGCAGTCAGAGAAACGCCCTGTCCCACGTCAAACATCTGTTTCTGCAACCCCTTCTTTACCCCAGTATAATCAACCGCTACTGAAGGCCATTCGATCAAGAGCAAGTGACCCTTAGAAACATGACTTATGACCTTCACATGCGGCTGTGTCTATATACTTATCCGACATGTGTGAGAACATGTGGGCTGTGCATAAAGACAGATTTTATGCATATCTGAATGTTTTGTTAGACTTTCACTCTCTGTAAGGCAAGGCAAGGCAAGTTTATTTATATAGCACATTTCATATACTATGGTAAAAGTTATAAAAGGAATTAAAAGAGTAAAAGATGATATAGATACACTTGTATTGCCTTAATCGGAGTGTCTATTTACACCAGGTGCAAATAGCGTGCCTTGTGGGCAAGTGCTATTCGCACTAGCTTCAGCTCACAGTGGCGTAGTCAGTAAAAGATCTAGGTTTAGACACGATCGACCCGGGTTCGAATCCGCCTTTTGCAGAGCTCGCTCTTCTCTCTTCTCCTATTACATATGACATCGGAAAGGCGTTTACTTTCAATAAAAATTTTAAGAAAATTTTCTAAAAATGGAATTAAACTAAATGTTTTATAATAATAATAAAAGCATTTAATGGGTAGGGTTAGGGGTCGAGAGGGCTTTTATTGTCCCATTAAGGCGGCATCTATTTAATCATTTTAATACATATAATAATTTACACTCTGTGTTATTATTGCATCCTGTTTATGTACAACAATACTGAGGTACAAATAGTATATGTATCTGTCAAAATAAAGAATAAATAGCCTCTAATTTCTATTTACACATATTGCAAAGAACTACTTTTACATGGTGTAAGTAGAATATATCATTATTTCACTTAGTAAATAGCATCTACAGCTATTTGCATTAGTGTAAATATCATCTATCGCTAAGAAAATATGTTATTTTTCACTTCAGTGTAAATATAATCTATAACTTAGTGCAAATAGCCGCTGCCTTAAATAATTTCCACACTTGCTCTGGGACTTCCCCATACCGGTTGTCTCTTTCTCTGTGGATTTCTTACGGTGTGCCTAGATAATTTGTCGGAACTAAAAACGGCCAGGCAGAGCTGGACTATATCAGTCCATACTCCGATTAATCACCCACGTGATCTCAATTTCTCTTCCAGAAACGTCTCTAAGAAAAAAATTTAAATACATAAAAAACTTTATTAGTAATTTGCCTGTTCTTTGTGCAGTTTTACATGATGGAAAAAGTTTGTGAACACTCATTTTACAAAGTTATAACATGCTAACGCATGCAAATATTGTCCTTCATGAACTTTGAGTGGGGTTGTATTTAGTTACAACTGCTTCCCAGGCTCTCATTCACTTTCATTAGCTCCTCTGAGCTGACACTTTCACTCTTCACAGTGTAATAAACAGTGTGTACATGTGCTTCTCTTTCCAAACAGCACCATGACTGATCTATAGAGGTCACCTCAACGAATGCCCTCCCTTCCTAAAATAAAGTGATTTCTGAACATTTACTTGTGTGGTTAATATACCATTGAAATTTTCAGTCTAATTTAGGGATGTACCGATATGGAAATTTTGGACGATACTGATAATTCTTTATATTTGAACACCGATAACCGATATATTGACCGATAAATCTAAATCCAAATTTTTATATGACTTTTGAGAGCCTGATTACAAAAACAAAAGTCTCACCATTAAAAGCCATATCCAAAGCACACAATTATAATGTTATGTATCATTTTATGTAGTCTATATGACAAACTTGACCATATTTTCTTTTTTGAAGTGATTCCAATCCTATTTCAAGCAATTTAAACCCATCATGGCGAACGGTGTGCATCTGAAGTGTCTCAGCTGAAGGAAATAATCCATTATTTATCAGCTTTAATATATATTGGACAAATTTTCTTATCAGGCCAATAACCATAACATTAAAAATAGACATATATCGTCCGATACCGATATTGTGCCCGATATATTGTGCATCCCTAATCTAATTACTAAATTCAGTAAAAACATGGTTTTATTTCAAACATGGGGAATGTAATTGGGTCGAAGATATGCTCATATTTTCATTCAGATCTGAAAAATGAAAAACTTGAATACACTTCTTATTACGATGTATAGTATATTTTTATTAGACATTTAAGACGTTTTTGTAGAATAGCCTGCACACTGATATGAAAGAAAACATCTGTTTACTATTTTACTATATTTTATGTATCTATAATTTTAAATGTAATTTATTCCTGTGATACAAAGCTGAATTTTACTCCAGTCTTCAGTGTCACATGATCCTTCAGAGATCATTCTAATATGAGGATTTGCTGCTTAAGAAACATGTGAAAGCAATTTTTTATATTTTGTGGAAACTATAATTCATTTGTATTCATTGAAACAAAGTCAGCTTGGATGCCCTGAGGGTAAGCAGATAAACATCAAATGTTCATTTTTGTGTGAACTATCCTGGCTGAAAAAAAGTATAAAAATATCTTACTGACCCCAAACTTTTGAACGACAGTTTCTCCTCCTTTTTAACAACTAAATATAAACAAACTGAAATTATGCAACATCTACCACATTGCATGTTTTATCTGAATGCACAGTAAAAAAAATTTTTTTTTAAAACAGTGACAACAAAATACCACAATAGCCTTCACCCCTTCTATCTGTATTCTCCCACACTCTGTTTTTGTTCCTCATCTGATCTTAATCCCTGAGCTCCACCTCTCATTTCAGAGGTTAAGGCTTTTGGTGACTGATAATTTAGCACTTTTGTTGCAGTGCCGTTGGACTGGGATCTGGTACAGCGAGCCTGGAATGTGAAGTTGAGAGTGACACAGGTTAATAATAACTCTCGTTCCGTGCTGATAAGAAGACCTAGCCCATTCTGAGCCTGGGGCAGAAGCCACAACTAGAAGATTAAGACAGCAGTGCTTTCCACTGATGAATCAAGGTGTGGTGGCAGAAACCATCTGCTCACTTTCTCTGTTTCTCAACACGGTTTCTCAATCAGTTCTTACAGTTAACCTGGTCTGCATGATATGAATTGCAAAGGAATCATTAATTTAATATCTTGGAAATCTTAACCTCTGTCCTATGAATTTAAACATAGGCTTTAATTTATAATGCGATAATAATAATTAATTATAAAGGCGATAATTAAAATAACTGACAACAGATTTGATAATCAGTTAATTGCTGTGGTCGTTTTTGTTAAAGGAACACGCCACTATTTTTGAAAATAGGCTCATTTTCCAACTCCTCTAGAGTTAAAGAGTTGAGTTTTACCGTTTTCGAATCCATTCAGCCGATCTCCGGGTCTGGCAGTAGCACTTTTAGCATAGCTTAGCATAGATCATTGAATCTGATTAGACCGTTAGCACCTCGCTCAAAAAAATTATCAAAGAGTTTAGATATTTTTCCTATTTAAAACTTGACTCTTCTGTAGTTACATCGTGTACTAAGACCGACGGAAAATGAAAAGTTGTGATTTTCTAGGCCGATATGGCTAGGAACTATTCTCTCAATCCTGCGTAGTAATCAAGGAACTTTGCTTCCGTACCATGAGTGCAGCGGCGCGATGATATCACTCAGCGCCTGAAAATAGTCCTCAGCTAGGTAACTTCCAACGTGACTGGCACTAAGTTTGTGTAGTTGCAGAGTTGCAGGTATTTAGTAAATATCTTCTATCTTCTGTCACGTTGGTTATGTTGGCGGAAGTTAGCCTATTTTCAGGCGCTGCGTAATATCATTGCGTCGCTGCACTCATGGTGCGGCACAAAGTTCCTTGATCATTACGCAGGATTGAGAGAATAGTTCCTAGCCATATCGGCCTAGAAAAATCGCACCTTTTCATTTTCTGTCGGTCTTAGTACACTATGTAACTACGGAAGAGTCAAGTTTTAAATAGGAAAAATATTTAAACTCTTTGGTCATTTTTTGAGCGAGATGCTAACGGTCTAATCAGATTCAATGATCTATGCTAAGCTATGCTAAAAGTGCTCCCGCCAGAGCCGGAGATCGGCTGAATGGATTCAAAAACGGTAAAACTCAACTGTTTAACTCTAGAGGAGCTGGAAAATGAGCCTATTTTCAAAAATAGTGGCACCTTCCTTTAATTGTCCTTTTTTTAATTGTAACTTCTGCCTGTATTGTTTAATTGCGAGTCACACTTATGTCGTTCACAGTCAAAAGTGATCGAACACCTGAAATGTAACTTTTTTATTTTCAGTAAAATCAATGTAATATGTTTGTTCAATATTTGTTTCTTTTTACTTTTGTTTTTGAGAGAATTTTATGTTTATATGTTTATTTTTTAAAAATTAACATTTTATGGAACAAATTTATATTTATGCAATAATTATGATTTTTTTTTTAAATCCCATTGTTCATATTTTGTATTATTTTTAAATTAAAGCTGTATTTCATGTTATAATAGAGATAAAGGGCCTCATTCATGAAATTTTAGTAAATATATGAGCAAATTCTGAGTAATTTGCACGTAAAATGGACCTTTATGAAAACTCTCCAGATTCACAAGTGCTTCGTATACCACGGATTCGGTAGTTAAAGGGTTACTTCAGCGATTAGCATTAAGCTTTGTATCAGTAGAAACCCGGTAGTATATTCGAATTATGGTACTTTCCCCCCTCATATCCCTCTGAGACGAGAGAATGCATTTTATTTCTGGAAAAAATCCTCCGATGACGCAAATATCGTCATTTTGCGTCATCTGAGGATTTTTTGGGCAAGAGGCTAAAGACTACAGCCAGTAGAGGGAGCAGTTCCGCATGTTTTCAACCCGCCCATAGGGGTGGGATCTCATCTCACTCACAGAATGTAAATGCGCACGGCCGCTCGGCTCGGGGATTCATAATGGAGCGGTGCGGGATAAATTAAATCTGACACTGCTGCGTTTGTGTCGTGACTTTCGTTCGGCTCACTCACACTTAATTGAAAAGACACGTTCAGTTTTTAATTGTAGTGTCTGTTCTCTACTTGAACGAAATTATTTTATTACCATAAAAATCTAAACGACGCTGGGGGCGGTGTCATGGTGGGCAAGTGATAAACCAGTAGCCGTGGCTTTGGGAGTGGCCTTGTTGAGCAGCGAAGCAAGTGCATTCTGGGAGTTGTTGTCTTTCATCTTTTCTCTGTCTAGAAGGCACCAAATTCAAAAATAATTTCACATTTCTACTACATAAATGACCCAGTTTAAATACACATTCATCTTCCCAGCAATGAAGAACCCCTTTAAACATGTGTATATTAATGAAATCCAAGCATTTGTAAATAGGACGCTCATTCATAATTAGCATAATCCCAGCCCGCCGTTTACATTTTTTTCACTGCATTGTGGCTGAATTATTACATTTTATTTCATGCATTTGCAAAAACTTGCTTTGTGTTACAGTATGTTTTGCTATTGTACACCCTTGATATTTTGTGTGTAAACATTTCACTGCTGTGTGCTTTTTCTGAATCATAAATTATTTGTAAATTGTACCCCAAACAAATTTAGCTCTTTTTTCATATTTCCCATTAATTTCCAATAGTGGCCATTTCTGACCATGAACAACACAAGTGTGACTCATTTTTTTAATCAAGTCCACGATTTTTGGATCACTCTGATAAAGATTTTAAAAAATCCCCCCAAAAATAATAGATAATTGGTCTAAAATGTTAAACAAAGCAACTTTTTTTGTTTATAATGCAATATTTATATTTTAACTTTTTTTTTGGACGTTTCACAGAGCCTAAATCAACATTTTTGTAAAAGATTCAAATTAATTAATTTTGCAAATAATTTGATTATATCTTTAATTAATTGATTATAATAATTCATTGATGTTTAAAATAATTTATTATAAATATTTAATAATTCATAGTTTTTGAACTTTGTCATCCAATTAATAGCACTGTAAAAAAAAATTGGGGGGAAAAATTGTGTAAATTGATCATTGCATATTGGCCCAATAAATGACTTCCAAATAATTATTGCCATGCAAAAAGATGCATTGTACTAATCATAGCTTAAGGTCTTCACTAAAAATTAAAATTGTATATTCACCGAACATATTTAATTGTGCTCAGTCAATCTATGAAGTCGAAGTGAAAAATCCATGTTGGCTGAACAAGTCCTCCGTCCGAAAAACGGTATACGCATGCGCAAAATGCGCTTGAAAAAAAACGTTCGTGTGGAGATTTCAAACGCGGAGACGAACCAGCAGGTGCTGAAGACCGAGACACATTCCCGAGAGAATAGAGAGATATTCATCTCACAAAGACGTTGGTGAGTATTGAGCACTGAAATTATTCTCCAGAGTTTTGCTTTATGACCGGGTATGAAGTTTAAAAGACATTTTGTAGAATCACGAGTTCATGCATTCATTGTTTTCATGAGTGTGTTCTCGTTTACCACATAATTATCTAATGGTAGCCTGTAGCCAATAGTTTTATTTTCCTCATGTCTTATATGTCTAAAACAATAGGTAATAAGGAAATTAAAGGGTTAGTTCACCCAAAAATGAAAATTCTGTCATTAATTACTCACCCTTATGTCGTTCGAGACCCGTAAGACCTCCGTTCATATTAAGAACACAAATGAAGATATTTTAGTTGAAAGCTGATGGCTGAGAAAGGCTTCAGATAGGCCTCCATTGGCATTCAGTACACTTACACTCCCAAGACCGATAAAAGGCACTTAAAATGTCGTTACAAAGTCCATCTCACCACAGTGACTCTACAATAATCTTACGATGCGACGACAATAGTTTTTGTGCGCAAAAAAAAATCAAAATAACACCTTTATCCAGCTTGTTATTGCCTTCCGCGTGTGCCTCCTCGACGCATGCGCGAGAATATGACATAGCGCCGGGGTTCGGGAATCCATGAAATGCACACTCTAACCCCATTTTGAGCACTACGCCGAGACCTAAAGCACGATCAATGTAGAATCCAACAGCTGAGATACGCGCGTCTTCCTCTGATTGTAAACAAATCTCTTCTGGGTCATCTGTCCGAACGCCGGATCTGCGTCATATTCTCGCGCATGCGTCGTGGAGGCACACACGGAAGGCAGTAACAAGCTGGATAAAGGTGTTATTTTGATTTTTTTTGCACACAAAAACTATTGTCGTCGCATCGTAAGATTATTGTAGAGTCACTGTGGTGAGATGGACTTTGTAACAATGTTTTGAGTGCCTTTTATCCGTCTTGGGAGTATAAGTGTACTGAATGCCAATGGAGGCCTATCTGAAGCCTTTCTCAGCCATCAGCTTTCAACAAAAATATCTTCATTTGTGTTCCGAATATGAACAGAGGTCTTACGGGTCTCGAACGACGTGAGGGTGAGTAATTAATGACAGAATTTTCATTTTTGGGTGAACTAACCCTTTAAGTCATTTGTGTGATATGTGCGGCATGCGACTGTTGAACACGGTGCGTTTGGCGTCGGCCTCTTTCTGGGCTTAAGTTATTGCCTTTTAATATCAAACACGTCAAGTTCGTGATTTTCTTATGTCCTTTCATTCGTCTCATCCTCATTATATAATGAAGAAACTTCTGTTCTGTCTCTTGCCAGATGTGATGCAGGGGAGCTTTGTCATTAATGTTAGTTTTTATTTTTATTTGCAGGTTTTTAGCTTGCCGTGCCGTGTTTTCTTCACCACAACAAGACATCCTGTTATGCAGAAGACTTCTTGAATGTATTCAGAGTTTTTCCTTATTGAAAATAAGGTATTTTCACCCAAATATCCTGTGTTGGAATTTACTTGTTAATAAAGTAATGTGATAAAATGTCAACCCTGTTGTCTGTTTCTGTATTTTGCTTAATATATTTGTTTTTAGTCATTTTTGTCTTTTGGGACAGTGAGAAATAAACAATTGTTACTACAATTTAAAATATTTAATTGGACCAACCACACAGTTTCGCTGTAAAACATTTCTCCAATTCAAAAATTTCTAGTGACTGATCACATCTAAATTTTTCAATTTGGCCAACTAAAAAATTTAGATGTGTAGGTAAATTACATTTTTCCATTAGCTCAACATATTTCTTATTGAGCCCATGTTAACAGGCTGTTGCCACAATGGATAAAATTCAATTCACAGAAATTCAATTTGGCTAATTGAAAATTTTAGATGTGACCAGTCACTAGAAAATTTTGAGTTGGGAAGATTATACATTTTTTCCATTGGCTCAACATATTATTTCCAATTGAGCCCATGTTAACAGGCTCTTGCCTCAATTGATAAAATTACATTTACAGAATTTCACTTGGGCCAATTGAAAACTTTAGATGTAAACAGTCACTAGAAAATTTTGAGTTGGGAAGATTATACATTTTTTACAGTGAGGCAGGCTTCATTTGTAAAGAGTTTATACGTAACCAAGCTTCATCTTGTAGGTGAATCATTACAAAAACCAAGAAATAATAAATACAGACCAATCACTATCTACAGACAACAGATAGTACATTTTGTACCAACATAAGCTGCATTTAGATCACCACAGTTCTCCAGAGGGTGAATTAAGGGAATAGTTCACCCAACAATGATGATTTGGTCATCATTCTCTCACCCTCATGTCACTTCTGTAGAAAACAAAATATATTTTGAAAGATTTATTTTGTCCAAGTCAATGAAGTTCAGTTATTTTGAACACAATTGACTTCTTTTGTGTTATAAGTCATACCGATTTGGAGTGACATAAACCATCCCTATATAATTATAAGTGAACATTCATGACATCTCAGACATGACGCTACCTCATGGCATTGAAACCACCCAAAGTTATTACTGTAGAGACAACAAGAGTGTTTCATAGTCTAGCTGATAAGAAACAACTAAGCCATGAATTTAAACCGCATGTAACAGGTTAGGAATTCATGTAGGACCTTGCCAAAAAAGGTGTAATGATTTATAACCAGCTGAGACAGATACACTCTCAGAAAAAGAGGTACAAAAGCTGTCACTGGGGCGGTATTTTTTCAAAAGGTACATTTTTGCCCATTTAAAGGGCTAATATGTACACTTTAGGTACTAATATGCACATTTTAAATACTAATATGCACTCTTTAGGTACAAATGTGCTTGAAAAGGGACCACCCCGGTGACAGCTTTTGTACCTTTTTTTCTGAGAATGTGGGAGGTTCATCAGATAAAGAATAAAAATCAATTACACAAATATGCAACGGTTGAAAAATGGCCACGTACAAAAGCTCAGAACTCTGCTCTCACAATGAAAGGCATTGATTACATGGATCTTTTTAGATGACAGAAAGTTTTAGGCTTTTATTTCAAAACCTTGAAAAGGCTGCTTCTGAAGGGGAGTGGAGCGGTTCATTCTGTTCTCACTAACTTTATCATGACATGGACCATTGACTGGATACAAAAGATCCAAATCTTATGAACCTCACCCCTTTGTCACACTGTGGGCTTTTGCACAAGGTCGTTCTAGGAACTCGGTTATATGAACTAACCACCAGGGTGGTTCCCGAAAACTACATTTTCCCCAAGGGCCATTTTCCTGGTTGCATTCACACCACCAGTAGGAACTCTGCCAGCCGACAGTGATGTCATTTAAGTACGGCATTCGATACCTGGAGGAGGGAGGATGACGTGATCAGAGCTGTGTTTTTGTTGTGTGTTGTAGTGTTGTAGTCAAGACCACCTAAACCGAGACCAAGACCAGACCAGCACTCCTTACGTTAATCTAAAAGATCCATCTCTACTGTCTTAGAAATGACTTATATTTAATGAATAAATACAATTAGAATAGCAAGACACTATAGCGCTGTTTCCAATCAAATCACTAACAATAAAATTCATGGCACAGAAGTTGCATCTGAATTGGTACAATTACACCTGCATAAATAATATTCAGATTAATTTAACATTAAAACATTAACATTATTTAACAGTCACGGAATCCTTTATTCAACCGATTTGTTCAAAGCAGCTGATTCGTTCAATAACGAAATGTTGCCGAATTAGCAAAGACACAGTTTAAAACGTCATTTAATATTAACTTCTTGTTTATTGAATGTTTGTATAAATCAATATAATTTGCAATCACGCTTATATTCATGAAAACAGCTCTCTTGCTCTTGCGATATTGGTTAATTATATTCTATGTTATATAAAAAAATGAAATCTCAGAATTTTGTGGGCATTTATATTAATTTGGGGCATTTTTGAGACAATGCTGCATTGATTTTGAACCCGGCAGCACAGTAACACAAGAAAACACATTACAAAGAAGTTATTGATTGCATTTTAAGCTGTAAGTTTTACATCAAATCACATTAATGATGTTAAATCAGACCGGCAATTTAGTGATTTCCTTGCAGTTGTGGTCTTGAGATAAAATCCAGAGTCCTCTAAGTCCTAGACCAAGACAAGACCGAGGAGAAATGCAGTCGAGATCGAGACAAGACCAAGACCTTCAAAAAATGGTCTTAAGACCGGTCTGGAGTACTACAACACTAGTGTGTTGTGGGTTTCGTGACAATGGATATGTAGAGTAGATGTATAATTTAAAGAGCAAAAGCAGGAGGGCTAAGAGACCTCCTATGACAACTTGCAGTGCCACATGTTAGACATGTGCCGGTATACGCAGTAACATGATATATCACGATAATGAACATGCACAATATTGTTATCGTAGGCACTTCAAAATACAGTGAATAATAATTATTTATGCATTATTCAGATTTTAAGAATACTTTTCAACTGGTTAAAATGCACAACCATTGTGTACAACGTACGTACTCTGATATAAACAGAGTTGATGAGAAGCGGATGGCAGAACGAGTGAAGGAGATGCGCTGAATGAAAGCGCACATTCACTCTCTGACAGCTGATGGAACAGCAGAAATTCAGCCATTAACCCCGTAAACAAATCAGCTGTGCTACTTTCTGTTTCTGAACAGTATTTAAATGATTCAAACGCCCATTCAGCTTTTTGTATTCACACTGGTGTTCATCACAGTACCAAATACTTAAGGGGTGGTCACACTGCACTTTTCCTTCCATTGACTTCCATTCAAAGGCATGCGAATGCGTCAGACCGGAAACGTAAGCTTGTGCAAAAAGTTGCGCATTTCGCTGCGTTCCAAAGTTCAAGCTTGGTGAACTCTGAGCTGCGAATTCACATCACGTGACGACGTGTGACCAGTAGAAGATCGATATATCACAGTGTGACCTCCTGGCTGTATTAAAAGAATGATATTTTGCAGTTAAGATTGTATATTTTTTTACATTTTGAGTGTAGTACTATTTGTTATATGTTGAATTCAAGTTTATAAAAAAGACGCTTCAGAAAGTGACGTCATATCACGACCGTTGCAGTGTGTGAAGAAATTTCACATGCTCAAAGTCTAGTGTGAGCGTGGCTTTACACTGCGTCCGAAATCACGTACTGTCGGAGTATGTACTACATTTCAATTTGAACTTACTTTGCGGCCGTTAAAAAAGTATGTTCTATATAGTACACTATGAATGTGTGTACTGTGTAGTAGGGGTGGTGAAAAAAATCGATTATCGATTAATCGCGAGTATGTTATGGACGAGTATGAATCGATAATTACATTTTCAAAAATCGATTTTTTTATTTATCTAAACCTGACACTACCACCGTGTGTGTGTGTGTGTTCATTAGATGAATGTAAATCTGTCGTTAATGCTGAGATGATTCTGAGGGAACACTCTAGAAATCCTCCCGCCTCGCCTCCTCTGGAGCTCAGGCACATTAGCATTAGCGCGTTAGCACGGCTCAGATTCGCGCACAAACACCGAATAAACGCCTTCAATCCGCAGATTTATGAGCGCGTCAGATGAGCGAGCGCGACACACAACGACGCGCACATTCGCGGGAATAAAGGCGATCCCGAGGACGCGATGAGCGGATCACACACACACACACACACAGCCGGACTATTTACTATATACGGACATCCGTAATTGTAATCATGATTACAAATTCGATTAATTGTGCAGCCCTACACCAAATACTTCTGACACTGCCAGAATTTCGTCTGAGGTAAAAATTTGATCGCAGCAGTCATTAATCGGCTGCCGGTGAACATGTCAAACTAACGATCAAAGACGTTAGAGTTTAGCCTAGGATCAGAGGAATCTTTTAGGATTTGCTAAATTTGTCTCAGACGGCCAAATCGTGGCCAAAATTTACTTTAAATTTCGGCTTTAGTTAATTTCAACATTTAATAACGCTATTAAAAGTTTTAACTGTATTATTTAATGGACCTGAACTAACACTGTATTTTTCAGCACAGACATGATGACACAACGAGAGCATATCGTGTTTTTGTGTCAATTAAGGCAAAAACTTAATAAAAAACAACATAAAATCGCTTTGAAAAAAGCTGACGAAAAGCAAAACCAAAGGTATTATAACATAAACTTAATGTGTAATGTTAAAGTTTGTTTTTACGTTTAAGCTCATTGGAAGCAGGGCTTGCCGACATCCCCGGGTACACAGGTCGACATCTGACTTTAAGTGGCATTCCAAACATCATTTCCAAGAATGAGTTGGGAAAAATCCCAATTCCAAGCTGTCTGGAACGCAGCATAATAGTAATACCCTACTCTGTAGTAAGAGCTAATTTAGTCCCCCTAAAAGACGCATTCCTATAGCTAAAATCGCTCCCAGTTACTTCCACCAATAGTTATAGAAACTATGAAAACGCTCCTCCAGTGCGAAAGCCTGATTCACTCCTAATTCCTGTGACAAAACTTAAAGTGCAGGCAAAAAAAAAATCACATTTCTGACATCATTTACTCACTGTGAGTAAATGATCAAATTTTCATTTTTGGGTGCAAAATAAAACGTATTAATTGTACTAAAATAGCAACATAAACTCAAAGACAGACGCAAAAACACACAAATAAACAACTGTCAAGTGTACTGCATCTCATACCACTGTTGAAACGCAAAACAAATAGATTTATCAGATTTGGTTTAACGTTTTGGGTTGACACACAGGATTGGGGAGTGTCAGGTGTAATTTCAGACAATGATGGCCATCAGAGAACATTCTGACTAATCCCTGTTAGTCATCCTGATACCATGGGTGGGTTTTAATACAACTCACACACTTTCTGACCAATGATATTAGTCACTTCTGTTTTTCTAAATGGTATGAGTGCAGCCCTCTGTGTGAGCGAGTGCAATTTAAAGAGTCTCAAATAACATTTGCTTCTGGAATCTCTCAAGTCTTCAGAATTACAAGCTTAACATTCCTTGTGAATCACACAAAATATCCAAAACATCCACTCCAACCTTAAAACATTAACCGCAGTGCACACAAAGATAGGCTGGGATTGAAACAGCATGCAAATTTGTTGGTTTATAAAGTGCAATAGGTAGACAGAAAATCACCAAACAAGTTGTAGCAGGACAGGATTGGACAAATATGTAGTTCAGCTGGTTCCGACAGCTTGTTGGTAAATCAGGCCTGCATGCTAAAATTGGACCCATTCCCAAAAATTTGAAAATGACATGAAGGTGGTATTTACTGACCTGCTTTAGAAGAGTGTACACGCAAAAACACACTGTTGAGCAAAAGATTGGGCATGTTTAACCCTGTCTATTTTCTGAAATGGCAGTTTGTCAAACCTATTAAGGAGAATCTTGTTTTTTTTCTAAGTTTGCATGTGTGTTAAGTTTTGTACCAAACCAGGCTTTAATAGTCCATATAGTGAGAATATGGGAGGGAAAAAAGACTAAAATTTTATTCAGAGGCCCAAACTATGAGATATTTATAACAGTATAGCAGACTACTTAATGCATATACTGTAAATATTAGGGCTGGGTATTGACACAAATTTCACAATTCAATTTGATTCACAAGCTTTCGATTATATTAGATTATTTTGGATATATCAGATCAGTCATTAAAAACGACAATGAATATCCTATGTAATGTGGTGCATATAATTAGCAAAATGCTCCTCTCTAGAGTTAATTTTTCTAGCTGACTAACGAGTTTATGGATACTGGATATGTTTTTTCTGAGGTAGGCCTAAATGTTACGTTACATCGTTTACAAGCCGTTTTTGTGTCTTTCTGCGGTTGATACACTGATTGAGTGATTCTATGTGACTTGATACGGATTTCAGTAAGTTGTCCTGTATCTTTTAACACACTTTCAGATGCTCATTCATGTTTATTTCGCGCTGTTACTGATATTAAGGCGGAAGAGAAGATCCGTTCGTTACGTTAATCTGCCGGTTCTCTTGAGCGAAGCTGTGGCAGAGCGATCGCACAGTGCCAAAACGATATTTATGTTTTTGAATTTCGTAAAAAAATTAGACGAAACTTGAAATCTGAGACTTTGTTTCATATCAATAGTAATAAAGCACAAATATTATTGCGATTTATTAGATGGGAGGCGCGCTACAAGGATGACTAATCGATTCTTGGTATTTAAGAATCGATATTTTTTTGAAAAAGTGAGAATCGATTAAATCGATATTTTTTACCCAGCCCTAGTAAATATCAGTAGTCACTCTATATCTCCCACTAATATGGGATAGTTTAGCCAAAAAAATAATTTTTGTCATCCTTCTATGAGTTTCTTTCCTCTGTTGAACACAAAATAATATATTTTAAAAAATGTTGGGAACCAGACCGTTGACGGTAGCCACTTCCATACATTCATAAATAATACTAAAAAAGTAATAATAATACTGTGGAAGTCAATGGCTGCCGAAAACTATCTGGTTCCCAACATTCTTTGTAAAATCTTTTTTTGTGTTCAACAG
>NC_137115.1:51632557-51757557 GCF_949357685.1 Gobio gobio
CATTGGTTAATAAAGTGAGATTAAATACATGAAGTATATTTGTGTTATTGCAGGTTTGCATAATATTCTAACTTTGCATTTCTCTGTTTTTATTCATTTATTCATTCAGGAATACTGAATCTGTTTTTGTGTGAGTAAACACATATTCAAATTTAGTCTAGATCCTAGAACACCTGCACTTATTCCTTATATTTCTCAACATGGAGACAGGAGAACTGTCAGTCAATACATGGAAAAACAAAATAACTTGTGTTTCTTATATAAAAAAAACTGATATTTTGCTGTAAATGTAAAATTAATGCGTAACTTTAATAGTTACTTGTAAAGTAACGTGCGTTACTTGTAATGCGTTACAGTAAGTTAGTAAATACACTTTAATTTTGGCTACAAAAATAATGAGATCACTTATATATGAGATGTATATTTAAATGTATGTATATATATAATTGTATATACTGTTGGGTAGAATTATTTTTGTTAAATTTTCATTGGTAAACATTCACTGCTGGATGAACTAAAACAAAATAACTTGTGTTACTTATTAAAAAACGTTAAAAAAAAGTAATCTCGGTATACGCGCGCGTTACAGTAAGTTACTAAATACACTTTAATTTTGGCTACAAAAATAACTACACTCACCTAAAGGATTATTAGGAACACCATACTAATACTGTGTTTGACCCCCTTTCACCTTCAGAACTGCCTTAATTCTACGTGGCATTGATTCAACAAGGTGCTGAAAGCATTCTTTAGAAATGTTGGCCCATATTGATAGGATAGCATCTTGCAGTTGATGGAGATTTGTGGGATGCACATCCAGGGCACGAAGCTCGAGATCTGGTGATTGTGGGGGCCATTTTAGTACAGTGAACTCATTGTCATGTTCAAGAAACCAATTTGAAACGATTCGAGCTTTGTGACGGTGCATTATCCTGCTGGAAGTAGCCATCAGAGGATGGGTACATGGTGGTCATAAAGGGATGGACATGGTCAGAAACAATGCTCAGGTAGGCCGTGGCATTTAAACAATGCCCAATTGGCACTAAGGGGCCTAAAGTGTGCCAAGAAAACATCCCCCACACCATTACACCACCACCACCAGCCTGCACAGTGGTAACAAGGCATGATGGATCCATGTTCTCATTCTGTTCTGACTCAACCATCTGAATGTCTCAACAGAAATCGAGACTCATCAGATCAGGCAACATTTTTCCAGTCTTCAACTGTCCAATTTTGGAGAGCTAGAGCAAATTGTAGCCTCTTTTTCCTATTTGTAGTGGAGATGAGTGGTACCCGGTGGGGTCTTCTGCTGTTGTAGCCCATCCGCCTCAAGGTTGTGCGTGTTGTGGCTTCACAAATGCTTTGCTGCATACCTCGGTTGTAACGAGTGGTTATTTCAGTCAAAGTTGCTCTTCTATCAGCTTGAATCAGTCGGCCCATTCTCCTCTGACCTCTAGCATCAACAAGGCATTTTCGCCCACAGGACTGCCGCATACTGGATGTTTTTCCCTTTTCACACCATTCTTTGTAAACCCTAGAAATGGTTGTGCGTGAAAATCCCAGTAACTGAGCAGATTGTGAAATACTCTGACCGGCCCGTCTGGCACCAACAACCATGCCATGCTCAAAATTGCTTAAATCACCTTTCTTTCCCATTCTGACATTCAGTTTGGAGTTCAGGAGATTGTCTTGACCAGGACCACACCCCTAAATGCATTGAAGCAACTGCCATGTGATTGGTTGATCAGATAATTGCATTAATGAGAAATTGAACAGGTGTTCCTAATAATTCTTTAGGTGAGTGTATATCACTTATATATGAGATTTATATTTAAATGTATATATATATAATTGTATATATTGTTGGGTAGAATTATTCTTTGTTAAATTATCATCGGTAAACATTCACTGCTGGATGAACTAAATAGCATAGGAATGCACTAGACGTCTGTCAGTCGATAAAAAAATGAATCTCATGACTAGAAACCCTTGGATGTGTCCAGTAGGAGGCAGCACTCAAACACTGGACAACATTCAGTCAGTGTGTGTGTCTTCTGCTGCCCTGTACCGAAGCGCGCGCTGCTGTAGATCTGTGTTTACACAACTCAAACACTCTCCTTCACCTAAACGAGAGCTTTTCCTCTGGTAAGTCCATCACACCCTTTTTACTGACATTTTAGAGTTTGCATTAGTGTAAGCAATGTGCATTTACATGAGCACCGTTAGCCAAAATCCGCAGTTTGACAAATCAGACGAATGCATGTGTCATTTCCCATTATATCGCATCATAGGTGTGTAAGCATGTACTGAATTACAGTACAGTGCGTGTTTACCCTTGCATTTACTACACAACTTGAGTGTGCACGTGATTTAGCCAGTTAGCTGTGCGAATGACCCACCCTGCCCAGTATCAGTGTGTCGTTTAATGGTAGCTGGTTTCACTTGGTCATCTTGGACCAGCAACAAACCAGCTAGCACGTGATCCTAAAGTGGTCTAGTTGGGGTGTCTTGCTAGTCTGAGTTTGTCATTAGGTGTTTTTCATTAGCTGTTTTTTATAAATCAACTAGCTAGTGATCAGCTTTTCCAGTGGGGTATGCAATGCATTATTGATGTTTTGGAGATAATCATAGTTGTCTTCCATTTAGCAGGATTGGGAGCGAGGGCTCCACGTTATGTCATGCATGATGAGTGTGGATGTGAAGAAACTGAAGGTGAACGAGCTGAAAGAGGAGCTGCAGAAGCGCGGGATGGACACCCGAGGCCTCAAAGCGGATCTGGTGGAGCGTCTGCAGGCGGCTCTGGAGGAGGAAAAGGGACACACCTGTGATGAGGAGGCTCCAGCAGGTACTAGAGGAGAAGATGCATGCTTGATGATGGTGATAATGCATTTGATCTCATTGCATGCTTGCCTTGACAGGTGTTGCAGAGGCTGGGAATGATCCAGGGCAGACGGATGGTGAGAAACAGGGCTCTGATAGTGATCCTAAAATCCCTGTGGATGAAGCTAATTCTGAGACTGTGGAGGAACAACAGGCAGCTGTTGAGACCATCTGCAAGGAAGGTAAAACTGCAACTGGGATTTCTGAGTTTGAATGCATTTCATCCTCAATTTTGAATTGTCTCACTGTTATCCGACTTGACTGGCTTTGTTCATATACACGTAATTCAACTACCCAGTGCCAGAGGGGTATGCAGCAACAATTTTGCCCCCCCCCCCCCTCAATAACAAATAGGCTAGTTATTAATAGGCTAATAACAAACATAAAAATAAACATTTGTTTGAAAGTAATTAAAAAGGAAATTATGCGTTAAGCAATATCATACGAGCAAGAGTGCTATTTTCCAGAGTAGCCTATATCAGCACGATTGCAAAATGCGATATTAATTTTATACAACAGTTCAATAAACAACAAGTTTTCATTTTTTACAGTTTTGCTCTATTTTTCCAACAAAATAGAACAAACAAAGTATAGGTTTCGTTCTCGAATAATTCAGTCGGTTAAAACATATTAGTTGAATGATTCTAGAATCCACTCACGCTGCCAAATATACTGGCAGTTTATAGTTTCATAGGCCTGGAATAATTTCATATTTCTATAATTAAAATATTATATTTAGAACGTAAATCTAAAAATCTCATGACATTATTTAGGCAATTGTAATTACAGTGTAAGTGGATTTTGATAAATTGTAAGATGGATTTTGTTGATACTGATTTAATTTAATTCTTATAACAGCCATAGTGAATCGTGGTAAATAGTGTAAGGACTTAAAAAGATGGTCAACAATATGTAACTTTACAATATGTAACGCTTTGATATAAAAACCTGCATCGTTTTTGTGGTAAATCACGCGGCAAGGACACGCGTTTTTCTGTCAAATCGCACCTTTTGACGTGTCAATGCGCAATCAAACGCCCGCCCAAGCGTATATGAACACTTTGGCTTGCCGCCGGCGCGCCCACTCGCGACATTCCATTATTATCCAAAATTCTATTATGGAATCTTATGAGGGCGCCTACTCTAGCTTCTTAGTCCTCTAAAATGTTATATAATATTGAGGAAATACAGAAATTATTTAGAAACGCACAACAGCAGCTACATATAGAAAATACCAAAAAAAATGTTTTTTCATACCATCGCTTTGGCGCCCCCAAGGTGCTGAGCCCCTAAGCGCCGCACATAGCGAATACCCACTTTTTGCGCCACTGGACCAACCTCACAGTTTCACTGTAAAACATTTCTCCAATTTAACATTTTCTAGTGACTGGTCACATCAAAATTTGATCAAAATGACCAGTCACTAGAACATTTTAAATTGGAGAGGCCTGACATTTTTTACAGTGTTGTTAAATTAAAATGTTCCATTGGCTCAACATATTATTTCTGATTGAGCCCATGTTAAGAGACTGTTGCCAAAATTGATACAATTTAATTCACAGAAATTCAATTTGGCCAACTGAAAAATGTTGATGTGATCAGTCATTTTAAATTGGAGGGGCCTGAAATTTTTTACAGTGTAATTAAAAACATGTCAAATAATTAGACTTGCTTATGGATGCATGAAATTTTATTTAACCATTAAAACGGAGTCCAAAAAAAAAAAAAAAAAGGAATCCAGAAAAATAAAGGGAAGGGCCCTATAAAGCGTTGGAGCTGGTGGACCTTCTATAACGCATACCCACTTTTTGCACCACTGACTTTTTTCACCACTGACGTTATTACAAGTTATGATATTTTCTATCTCTCTATATAGATTTTTCAGTTGCCAAAATATTCATCACAGTACTTAAGATAGCAAATAACTCATGCTGCAATGAAATGTATATTCATTTTTACATAATATTGACTAAATTAGAAATAAATAATTTGAAAATGAATCAATATGAATCAAATTTGATCTTATTGTTTTTATATATTATTTTCACAACTAAAGAACTTGTTAAAAACTTGAATAAAAAGGAAGTAAACACCGTAACAACAATGCACTTCTGAATATGGTAATTAGGGGTGCTCCGATTGATCGGCATCCGATCTCGATCGGTCGATAATCGCTTTGGGATGATTGATCGGCGGCCGATCTCATGAACCGATCGCATGCTGACGACACATAAACCCGCACCTGCCGTGAGAGCTAGGGCATGATATGCAGCGACACCGTCTCATTCTCTTTCCAGCGCGGGTAAAATAATTATAATGCTGAAGGTGAGGTACAATTCATATTTCTATTAAATAACTTACGTCTCACAGAAAGTTTTCAAATGACTGCGTAAGTTCACAAACAGCGCGAGTGAATCACCGCGTGTGCGCGCTCTCTCTCCCTTTCAAAATGCTCAAATGGCTTCATATCATAGCATCTGCATTACAATCAAGTGTCAGTGTCGCATCGTCACTAAAGTTTATCATTTGCATTTATTTTTAAGTCTTGCCAGTGTTCAAACCGCTCAGCACTCGCGCGCTCTCCAGACCGTGAGCGTGCGCCCACACACACACACACACACACACACACACACACAGGCCATCTCACAAAAAGCTTGCGAGAACAAATTGCGGTGAAATGGTCAGATACACACAAATGTATGTACTTATGCTGCCTTCACGTGCTATCGGAATGATCGTAAATACGAGTTTCCTAGGTAAAAATTGCACATGAACGCCCTCTGATGTCGTGTTTACCACTGGGAAGTTCGGAAATAATTTTGATACCCCAATTCCCGAGATGGGCGTGTCATAAGCTTTAAACATGGAGTCGGGGAGAACTAGACTGCTGTGGCAGGTGTGGTTTTATTGGTTTTTTTCCCAAAACAGCTTGGTTGTCTTGTCTTGACATTAACGTAGTACATATTTACATGTAAGAGTAATCATATGAAGTGTATTGTATGTTTGGTACACAGCGAAAATAGCCTGCATTTGACTGAAATTACAGAATCAGCAGAAAGCGGACTATGTGGAATGTTTATATGGTTGTCGGTGCATGGGAGACTACAAATGATGATGGTTTTAATAAGATTTTCCCAATAAATAGGCAAGAATAACCTGGTGTCCACCATGATTCCTGTTCACTCCGACAACAAAGCACTTGAATGCAACAAGCTCGTAATCACGACTTCTAAAGTGGGAATTAGGAAATTTCCGATAGCACGTGAAGGCAGCATTAATGACCGTCTTGACGAGTATGCACGTAAACCCCGTCGTGACTCGCGAGTGAACGTTTGTGCAACTGCATGTAACTGTATCCGTGTTCACTCTTAAAGTGACAGCTGTCGAATAAACTGCTGCTGTCTCTGAGTTTCTCTTTGTCTTGTGTTGTTTGATGAACCTTTATGACACTCACTGCTCTTGAATGACTAACTTTTGCAACCTTAAGTGTAAGGATTAATCTAATTTAATTTATTCAGGGAAGACCAATATAAATTTACATTTGATTTCTTATTAAATGTCTTTAGTATTTCTTATCTCAATACTAATGTTAGACCTACCTGAAAATTTGTCTTTAAAAACAAAAATGCACTGCATGATCAAATATTTAGGTGAGATAATTATATACATTTATTATATATTTGGGAAAGATGGCCTACAGTAGCCTTAAGTTATCTCATTTTCTAAAATAAACACTTGGTGGTTCTTCAAGATCTTGACTCTAGCCTATTTCTACAGTTTTTTTTTCTCAATACCGTTAATTTAGAGTTTCATTTCTACAAATGGTGCAAACTCTGCAAGATTATAGATAAAAGATTCCCATTCCCCTGCCATTCTGTGATCGGCAGTGATCGGCAATCGGCAGATCATGATCTTGGTGATCGGTAATCGGTGATCGGCCCCAAAAATGCTGATCGGAGCATCTCTAATTGTAATATGTGCAAGTCACATTTAAATAAAGACCAGGTAATGCTTACTGTACATTTAAAGGGTTAGTTCACCCAAAGATGAAAATTCTGTCATTAATTACTTACCCTCATGTCGTTCGACACCCGTAAGACCTCCGTTCATCTTCAGAACACAAATGAAGATATTTTAGTTGAAATCTGATGGCTCTGAAAGGCCTCCATTGGCACAATGCACTTTACTCTCTCAAGACCCATAAAAGGTACTAAAGACGTTGTTTCAAAGTCCATCTCACTACAGTGGTTCTACAATAACTTTATGAAGTGACGAGAATAGTTTTTGTGCGCAAAAAAACCCTAAATAACGACTTATATAGTGATGACAGATTTCAAAACACGGCATCATGAAGCTTCGAAGCGTTATGAATCAGTGAGTCGAATCATGATTTGGATCGCGTGTCAAACCGCCAAACTGCTGAAATACGTGACTTTGGCGATTCAAACCGCTGAATCGACTCACTGATTCATAACACTTCGAAGCTTCATGATGAAGTGTTTTGAAATGTGTCAAACAACCCACCCAGAGGCAGGTGTCAGGTGATCCTCAGCTCAGTGTTAATTTTGACGGCAAATTTTGATTTAGTTTTAGTCATAGTCTTTTGACTAAAATGCCATTTAGTTTTAGTCATATTTTAGTCACCTGAATTGTTTTTAGTTTTAGTCGACTAAATATCATTTGATTTTAGTCGACTAAATCTACAGGAGATTTAGTCTCCTAAAATCTAATGAGTTTAGTTAAATTGTAATACATTAAGCATTACATTGACATTTTTACATAATTTTGTTTTTGACATTAAAAATACACAAAAGAGAGCTCGACTCACTTCTTCTTTTTTTTAAACATCTATATAGTTTTTGTAACTTTGTATTTCTGTTTTAGTTAGTAGGCCATATCAGGTTAAGCTAAAGCTTAATTTTTTTTTATTTCAGTTAACATTTATTTAATTTCAAGTAATGAAGATTTTTTTTAATGGTTTTAGTGAACTATTATAGCCCTGACACTTTATTGAATGTGTGTCAAATACTGGTCTTTCCTCCTGACTATGAATTAAATGGGAATTCAATTAAATACATTTTATTGTGTAACCAAAAAAAACGAATATATAATGCGTGACTTTTAATAATAAACAAGCTCAAAATACACATTGACTCTTATTTTGAAATGCGCCTTACTATTGCAGTTGCAGGATGCTTCAAGTTCAGATGAGGGAGATAAAATATGCATTGTTACAACCATCTAAAACATATTACTATATAAACATCGTAAAGTAAACACTGTCATTATTCATCAGCATTAGTTTATAAACAATTGCCTGGCCTAAATGTGTGTTATTAATTGATTGTGAGCCGCTCTGCTGGATTGGGGATACGTGAGCCTGTAGAAGCGAAACAGCGCCGTGTTCTCCAGCGGTTAGATCAGCACGCTCAAATCAAATGTGCGCATCTGTTACACAAGACATCAGTTCTGACTCGATCTCTTCCCTAATCGTCCCTCCCTAACATTTTCATCTCGTTTTTATTTGTTGACGAAAATGACAGTTGATTTTCGTCAAAGTTTTTGTCATCCAACGCTAGTTTTTATTTAGTTATCGTCTCGTTTTCGTCAGTGAAAAAAGGTCGCTGACGAAAATTATGACAAATTATTCGTCAACGAAATTAACTCTGCCTCAGCTATACATCAAGGTTGCCGTTCACAAAATTAATCCACCTTTTTTTGATCATCGCTTTTGTATTGAAAGCTGTTTTGTAAGTTGTAGGCTATAGTAACTAAAAGTACTGACAGTAACTTGGCAAACTGATGCGAATGTGCTCTAGTTACGATCGTGTTAGGGGAGGATCCAGGCTCAGTGGCTCCAGTTCGTCATCAACAGTTATGATAGTGTAGGGGGAGGGGCCATATGCTCAGTGACTCCAGTGTGTCATCAAGCCACCGTTTTAGCCCCGCCCAGAAAATCCTGAACACAGCAACGGTGGAAAACTGTTTAACGGTCTAACTTCTGAATTCAGTACTACATAGTTCACAGTCTCTGTAATGTGTTTCAGCAATACATTTCTAACATTTATAATGTGTTTAGAAACAAATCTCAGAATTGCCTTTACAGGGACTTCAATAACATCAGCAGGTAAATGTGGATGCTGTCACTTTAAGACCGACTGCACGGATCCAATATACTTCTCTCAACTGTTTTCGTTCACTTAGGACATAATTTACCGCACTTACTTGCAAATGCATGTTCACTTTGACGCATAGGTATGTGTGAGATGGTGGTCCAGTGGGTTAAGTCATGGAACTGATATGCAGAAGGTTGCTGGTTCGATCCCAGCTGTCATTACCAGTGTGTCCTTGAGCAAGGCACTTTAGGGGGATTGTCCCTGTAATGAGTCGCTTTGGATAAAAGCGTCTGCCAAATGCATAAATGTAAATGTATTTAACCGTTCAAGCCCAATAAGGCAGCAAAAAGCACTCAGTTCAGTTTGTGCGTGTACACATATGGTTATACTGAAATGAGTTGTCTTTTGATGCTTATTGCGCTTCAACGGTTTAAAATCACCTGTTTTTGCACAGCAACGTCATGTGAGTGTAACCGCGATAGAGATGATAGTGCAAAATCTCTACCGGTTGATGAATTTGTACAGGTTAATCATGTCTACCGGTATATCGCCCACCCCCAGACACAGATATGTTTTTTATAACAGTGTGAAGTGAACAGCACAAACCACATGGAATCTGATTTGGGCCACTGCCATTTGTGGTGCTAAATCAGATAGAGGTCTCATGTTTTGCAATGCAACCTCAGTCTGAACAGTCATAACGGAATTCAACAGGACTTTTACAGTCCTTTAGATTGACATTCATCACATATGTTTTTCTAGCTGGTGTTACTTTGGTTACATCATCGCAGATGCCCACTCTTCAGTGCTCCGTTGGTGCTGGCTCTATATCTATATTGATGGCTATATATTGAATATTGATTGTTTCACAGAAGATGAAGTGGCACCAGTGAAGGTGAAAAGTGAAGATGAGATCAAGCCAGAGCAACAAGAGCAGCAGCGATCTGAACCTGGCGGTGAATGTGAAGATGTGAAGGCTGTGGAATCCAAGACTGAACAGGACGGACACGCACATCATGGCCACAAGAGGCGCCATGATGAGAGCCACGGCTACAGCTATTATGAGCACCGCGAAGACAGGAGGTGAATTAACCACAAAGCTGTTGTTATAATCCTATATCAGCATTAGGATTTTGACTTGATGCAGACTAACAAGAGCTAGTATATTGACATTGTGATTTTCCACGTTTGATCACAGGTCCCGTTCTCCTCTGCCTCCTGCTGAAGAGGACGAGGAAGACTTTGATGGCACACTAGTGGCCATTGACACTTGTAAGTGAGGGCTTGTTTTATTTAGTTATGATTTGTTATATCTCTAAAATAGCCGTGAAATGTAATTCTCTCTGTTAACCTCAACAGATAACTGTGACTTGCACTTCAAAGTCTCTCGGGATCGTTGCAGTGGATATCCTCTGACCATCGAGGGGTTTGCTTACCTGTGGTCTGGAGCACGAGCCACGTATGGTGTAAACAAGGGACGCGTGTGCTTTGAGATGAAGGTAATGTACACTGCTCAAAAGTCTGGGGTCTGTAATATTTGGGGGACCTATTATGCCCCTTTTAATATAAGACTCCAGTGTGTCTAGAATGTGTCTGTGACATTAACAAACCCCACCTCTACCCTCAAAATACCCCACAGATTTATTAGAGCTTGTCAAATTTGCCCCTATTTGGCTGTGAGCAAAAATACGCAGTTTTTGTGTCCGTTTAAATGCAAATGAGCTACTGCTCCCCGTCCCCTTTCCAGAAGAGGGTGGAGCCTTTACAGCTCGTGCTTCAGATACTCCAGCAACAACAAAACCGGAGGATCTCACGCAGCCAAAATGTCAGAAATGATCAGTAGCTGTGTTCAGCCTTACATGTTTGAACCAAGCCTGCAGCACTCCTGTAAATAACTGAAGCCTACGCGTCTCGATCGCCCCCAGGTGGCTGGTCCCAGTATAGCTCATAACGCCCGCTCCTCCGTGTTGTCTAATGGACGCAAGATAAACTAAACAATCAAATTACACTTCATATAATTTTTTCCCAAAGTTGGTTTCTGTCATTGTAGGCAGTTTTTATCATGATGTCATTTCAAGTGTTCTTTTGTTAAATACGTTTAGTTTTAGTGAGTTATTTGATACTATAAAAACGGGGGGTGTGACGTCATGATTGACAGCTGAGATTGACGGCTTCTCTGAGTGAAGTTGTCACTGAGGCACTAACAGACTTTTTTCAGGATTTTTGGGTGGAGAATTGAGTTTTAGCTTTAATTTCTATACATAACTGTTTATTTCACACCAACATAATGAATTGTTCTGCATCGTCGAGAGTGTAGGCGGGCTTTTTATATCGTGGCTCTACTTCCTGCTCTACGCAGACTCCGGTCCCGAGATCAATACTGTGCAGACTCTGTCCCAAATCTGCGCAAGATGTCAGCGCCATATTCGGACCTCCGGAGGCTTCAGTTACTTCAGCGGAAACCAATGAAGTCGCGTCATCCATATTTTTTTACGGTCTATGGTTCGAACCGGAGTCGGACACCGATGGAGAGACTTGGGAAGAAATTACAACTTTTATAATACAACTCTAGTTGTTGTGGAGTTAGGTTGATTCAACTCATCGACTAGCATGTAACGTCATGTTAATCTAAAAATCTTTCAGAAACAACTTTTGTGTTGAACTGACCCTCGTTTGTGAAGCAGTCCAGCGTAAAAATGATTTGCGAAATTTATAACACTTTATTTTGCATAATAGGTCCCCTTTAATGTTTATGAAATAAGTCTATTATGCCTTCCAAGGCTGCAATTATTTGATCAAAAAGAAGTAAAACAGGAATATTGTAAAATAGTATCACTATTTAATATAGTGTTGTCTATTTTGATATATTTGAAAATGTAATCTATTCCTGTGATCATTTATTCTTGTCTTGTGTCATATGATCCTTCAGAAATCATTCTAATATGCAAATGTTCTGCTCAAGAAACATTTATTATTACTATCAATGTTGAAAACAGTTGTGTTGCTCAATATTTTTTTGTAAATAGTGATACATTATCTTTTTTTAGGATTATTTGATGAATATAAAGTTCCGAAGAACAGCATTTATTTGAAGTAGAAATATTTAGTAACGTTATAAATGTCTTTACTGTCACTTCAACACCCATAATGCACTGGGGTATGTTGCCGTCCAAGGCCACTCCCACCAGGCTGCTATAGATACACTTACCAGAGTCAAAAACGGCCTTGCTTTAGTAGGAAATACTTCTTAGCAAACTTTTAAGTCATAATGGTGTCGTCTTGTATTGTTCGCGGGTGCAAGAATTCAAAGAGTGAACGTTTAGTGGAAGTTAGTTACTGTCGGTTTACAGTGAAGGATCTAGAGCGGTGTAATTTTTTGGTCCAGGTAACACAGAGAACAAGTAAACATTGTTCATTTACATATACTACTGACATTGTAACACCACAAAACGGCAAACTTACACTTTTAATAGTTTACCCCCCAAAAGCCTATTATTTAATATCTTTATTATCTTTAGTTGTCATTCAGAATAAGTGTCTTGTTTTTCTTCTTCCAGATCATAGAGAATATATCAGTAAAGCATCTTCCCAGCAGTGAACCTGATCCACATGTGGTGAGAGTCGGGTGGTCTCTGGATTCCTGCAGCACACAGCTTGGTGAGGAAGCAGATGTACACTCACAGACTCTGAGGGTTTGTTGTAGAAATTATGTTTCTGGATTCTTATGTAGGGAATTACTGTCTTTCAGGAGAGGAGCCGTTCTCTTATGGGTTTGGCGGAACAGGGAAAAAGTCAACCAGTTGCAAATTTGAAGATTACGGAGAGAAATTTGGTGAAAGCGATGTCATTGGATGTTATATTGTGAGTGCAATTCTTGAATGCTACTTAAAGGGACAGTTCCACCAAAAGTGAAAATGTTGTCATCTTTTACTCACCTTCAAATTGTTCCAAACCTGTATCAGTTTTATTCTTCCTCTGCTGAACACAAAAGAAGGTACTTTGAAGAATGTTGGTAACCAGACTGTTGATGGACCCCATTGACTTCCATCAACTGTTTGGTTACAGATGTTATTCAAAATATCATCTTTTGTGTTCAGCAGGTGAAAGAAATTCCTACAAGTTTGGAACAATTTGACGGGTGAGTAAATGATGACAGCATTGTCACCTGTGGGTGAACTATCCCTTTAACTTCTTGCTGTATACTGCCAATTAGGTAGCTGACTTCTACAGATGCTGTCATGTTTACCATCACTCTGCAACATTTTGAGAGTGAAATCCAGTCGTTTAAATGTGAATTGATGCAATTAATAATTTTGCCTGATGGAAGTTCAGTGGTAAAGAAATTTCCCTGTTTGCATTGTACGTTGGGTTCAAGTTTTCACAACATGGACCAGTAGCTTGCCTTCGATTCGCCAGTAATATCTGTATAACTGGAAATACTTAAAGGGATAGTTTGATTCTATTTGAGTGTGGTATTAGCATGTTGCTAAGCTAATAACATGATACTCTAATACTCTATTCTGAGCATAAAAAGTACATTAATATTGAGTTAATTGCTCTCATTTTAATTCGTTTGAACCGCTTTGGGATGGGGCTTACTCTATAATACTCTTAAAGGAACACGCCACTCATTTTCCAACTCCCCTAGAGTTAAACAGATGAGTTTTACAGCTTTCGAATCCATTCAGCCGATCTCCGGGTCTGGCGGTAGCACTTTTAGCATAGCTTAGCATAGATTATTGAATCTGATTAGACTGTTAGCACCTCGCTCAAAAAATGACCAAAGAGTTTTGATAGTCTTATATGTTTGTGTCTTATAGGACTTTGATAGCCATGAGCAGGTGGAAATGGCTTTCTCAAAGAATGGGAAGTGGCTTGATGTGGCATTTCACATATCTAAAGAAGAGCTGGCCGGTCGTGCCCTGTATCCTCATATCCTGGTGAAGAACTGTGCTGTCCAGTTTAACTTTGGTCAACGGGAGGAGCCTTTCTTTTCTTTGCCAGATGGGTACACATTCATCGGGTCCGTTGACATGGAGGACAGGGTCAGAGGCACTGTTGGCCCTACCAACAAATCTGATTGTGAGGTAAATTCTCCTAATTCCCTCCATACAGGAACACCGTTTGACCCATAAAGAGAGATCAAAATGTTCAATGAAAATCTGACTGAAGTCAGAATTTCAGTACCGGAAGCCTAAAGTTTATAAAGTTATAATTATGGATATTTTTCTTACAAAAACGCATGGCTTCGTGGATGGATGCACTTTTTGGGGCTTCAAAATCTCAGTTACCATTCACTCCCATTATAAAGTTTGGATTAGCCAGGATATTTTTTATATATAATACATTTAAAAATAAATATATTTCACAATATTGTTTCTTATTTTAACTGTATTTTGATCAAATAAATGCAGCCTTTGTGAGTATAAGAGGCTTCCAAAAGCATTAAAATATCTTTCTGACCCTAAACTAGTAGTGAATTTGCTCTCAGATAAAGATGTTTAATCAAGATAGCATCACTGTTGTCTGTAGGTCCTGATGATGGTTGGTCTTCCTGCTTGCGGTAAAACCACATGGGCCTCTAAGCATGCAGAACTCAACCCAGAGAAGAAGTTTAACATCCTAGGCACAAACGCCATCATGGAGAAAATGAAGGTAGGATCACCAGGTTTAAATGTGTTTTATGGTTCATATTTGAGAAAAGATGTGTTCACATTCCATCAGTATGAGTGTGAAGGTTGAGTCAGTAGAGCAATAGCACAGCTGTACATAACATGTTGCAATCCACACAACATAATGGGAAACACATCGGAGTTCAAAAGAAGACAAATTGTTGGTGCGTGTCTCGCTGGCTCATCTGTGACCAGGACAGCAAGTCTTTGTGGTGTATTGAGAGCCATGATATCCAGGGTAATGTCGGCATACCTCCATGAAGCATGAAACACATCCAACAGATGTAACTGACGACACAAGAGAAATCTGTCTGAAAGGCATGTCCAGGTACTAACTCGGATTATATCCAATAAACATAAAACCACAGCCGCTCAACTCACTGCAGAATTAAACACGCACCTCGACTCTGTTTCCACCTAAACTGTTTGTCGGGAGATCAATATTCATGATCGGGCTGCTATAGCCAAACCTTTGATCACTCGTGCCAATGACAAATGCCGGGTTCATTGGTTCCAACGGTGCAAATCTGGACAATATGAAACGTGTATTGTTCTCTGATGAATCCATCGTCACTCTTTCCCACATCTGGAGAAGTCCCAAAAAAGCTTAACACCCCGACTGTTGCTGTCCAAAGGGAAGCATGGCGGTTGATCAGTGATGGTTTGGGTTTGCAATCATAGACTGTAAAGAAATATGGACGTAGTGTCTGTGACGTCACCCATAGGCTTCTGTAGAGAGTTTTTGAAGCCTCAAAGTCGGCCGTTGCCATCTTGGCAGCGCATCACCGCTCGTCACTCCCGGATAACAGAAAATGGGCAAAGAGGCGGGACGTGGCTGGAGCTGAGGTGACTTGATGACTAATGCTGCGTTCACACCAAACGTGAATAGAGCATCAAAATCGCATCTAGTTTGACGCGTGAACATTTTGAATCCATTCTCGCGTCCACAGCGAATTGGATGTACGTATAATTCGAGCGTTTGAAGCGAAATAGACGCGCGCTCAAGGAGAAATGTCATAAAACACCACTCTGCCTCTTTTCATTTTCATTAAAAATATATATTAAACATTAATAGCCACACAAATGTGGTCCAGGCAACTCCTACATTATCTTCACTGAATGTATATTTAAATATCCTTAAAAAATAAAGTTATGAAACTTCTCTTTGCCCTCAGTCAAAACGATTTTGGCAGACAACAAATGATAGATTCATGACACCAAAGATCGCCCGTTATATCCACACAAGACGAACCACTACAGGACATCAGAGCCAGCGGCAAACGTCAGAAGGACTAACGGAAAGGCTGCTCACGCTGGGGTTAATGAGCGCTGAGTGCTGCTGATCGCTTGGATCTCACAACTCCACAAACACAAGATTATTATTTTTTTTAAATAGGCGCTCTCTTTATAAATAAACCACAGATTTGAGCTTTAAACAACTACATTTTCACCTGAAAAAGTCTTAACTACATTTTGTGACACAATAGTAGTATTTTTAAATTATGCAGGGTTTCTCATCACGTCACTTTACCCCGTGACAGCAGCAAGCAGGCTCCTGATTGGTTAACACGGTGTGAATTGACGGCAAAGTTCAAATTTTTCAACTCGGGCGTCAGACGCCAATTCGCTTTAAGCACGTGAATGCACAAAAAGCACCATTCGTGCTAGACGCTCAATTCACGATGAGGCGGAATTTGCGTCCATCACGCCGTGCAAAACGCGTCTATTGTGCCGCAGGACCTCCAGACGCGCGCCTTTCCATTGACTTAACATTGAAATCACTCGCTCCTGACGCTCTAATCGCGTTTGGTATGAACGCATCATGACAGACAGCAGACAAACAGCTATCCACCTGTCACTCAAAGTGGCCACGCCCTTAATTATGCAGAACTATTAGGCTTTATATAATGAAAACGAATGAGTTATAAAAAAAATCACCCCCCTCACAGTTGTCATGAAGGGCAAAATTAGCCGTATAGACCAAAACCACAATTTGTACCAGACTGTAAACATGTTTTTTTTTGCTGTAAAGTTGGGAATTTTAACATGAGCTCAATGAGATTCTGCTCCTTCTGGAGTCTGTCTCTAGTGGCCAGTCGATGAATTGCAGTTTAAGTCACTTCCGTATTGGCTTCAAAAGAAACTGGGTGAGGTTGCCGCTTGGTTGCAATATCATGGCTTTCCCCAGGCACCAATACACACAGCAAGACTGGTGACAGAGTAGTTTGGTAACATCTGCCATGGCTTGCACAGTCACCAGATCTCAATATTATTGAGCCACTTTGGGATGTTTTTGTAGCCTGACGTCGTCATACTCAGATTGTAGTCAGAATATGAGTCTGATACTACTCCATTGGGCTGTGATTATGGGGTGTGTTTCAACCGAACCAGAAAAGAAAATGCCTCTGCTCTCAATTGGATAGACCCACAACTGAGCGACGCATAGTTGTCAACAGAACTCAACTGCACACACGCTGGAAGAAGTAGTAGAAGAAGATGAGTGTAAACGACCTTTGCCGGTGTTGTAAAAATAATTTAAGTATACACGGAGTACTTACCAACACCATCATCATTTTTGAGAGAAATAGTAAAGATGAATGCATTTACGAACAAGTTCTCCGTTTAGTAAACAAATTCAACCCAAGAGCTCTTTGGTGACGTGGATGATTACGTTACTGTTGATCATCTGTCCATCATCGTATAAAGCCCCACCCTACCAATTTGAGTGGTCCGTACAGCTCTGGTTCGAGCATAGTTCCTCCACAATAGATCAAGTCCAGACCGAACTTCCCGACCTCAAATGTTGTGGGCGGGGCTAAGTTCTGCTGGTATCCAGGCTAGTGTTTTTGAGGAGCAAGACTCATGTAGTGACACTGTTCTGCATAAGGAATGGCTCAAAATCCCTCTGGCCACTGTGCAGGACTTGTATCTGTCATTCCCAGGACGAATGGAAAAGGAGAATTTACACTGATAATTAATTGTGGTTTAAAACCAATCGGCAACCTCAAGCAGTTTCTCTTGAAGCCAATACGGAAGTGACTTAAACTGCAATTCATCGACTGGCCACTAGAGACAGACTCCAGAAGGAGCAGAATCTCATTGAGCTCATGTTAAAATGCCCAACTTTACAACAGAGATACACATGTTTACAGTCTGGGACAAATTGTGTTTTTGGTCTATACGGCTAATTTTGCCCTTCATGACGACTGAGGGGGGTGAATTTTTTTATAACTCATTCGTTTACATTATATAAAGCCTTAAAGTTCTGCATAATTAAGGGCGTGGCCACTTTGAGTTAAGGTGGATTGTCGTTTGTCTGCTGTTAGTCATCACGTCACCTCAGCTCCGCCCACGTCCCGCCTCTTTGCCCATTTTCTATTATCTGGGAGTGACGCGCTGCCAAGATGGCAATGGCCAGCTCGACCCTACTTGACGCTTCAAAACTGCTCATCAGAATCCTATGGGTGACGTCACGGACACCACCTCCATATTTTCTTAGTTTCAGTTTCATTGTCCAACTGCTATAATTTGGACCTTTTATTACAAATGCACTGCTGTTTACATGTTTTTGTTTTTTGAAAGAAAGAAACTTTTATTCAGAAAGGATGCATTAAATTGATCAAAAATATTTGTCTAATATTTCAAATAAATGCATTTTTTTAATGTAACTATTTCACAATATTACTGTTTTATATGATCAAATAGATGCAGCCTTGGTGAGCATAAGAGACTTCTTTCAAAAACATAACAAAAAATCTTACACACCCCATAAAGCATGGTTCTCTTTTATGGTCTTAGGTGATGGGATTGCGTCGCCAGCGTAACTATGCCGGACGCTGGGACATCCTGATTCAACAGGCCACTCAGTGTCTGAACCGACTGATCCAGATCGCCGCCCGCAAAAAACGGAACTACATCCTGGATCAGGTACTGCAAACACCTTCCCATGATTCCCAGCGAAGACACAACTGTGAATGACACAACTTCTAATGTGTTATCTATTCACCATTCAGGAGAAAGATCTTTTATCTTATTCTTCATATGAGAGAGTAGAAGCAGCAGCCTTTGATTGAATGTCGTATTGAAAGGACCAACTGAAGTGTCAGAAACAGCATTAACATCAAACATGCTCTTTTTAGCATTCCAATTATATTGCATTTTCAATTACGTTGAATTGTTCTGTGAGCCTCTCTGATGATGTACTAGTAGCCCATGACTGTACCGAGGTGTTGAGAGACGAGAAAAACACATTTTGTCGCAATGGTAATTCTAAAGAAATATTGGTTTTAAAGAGACGTCCATTGTGTTCGTTTCAGTAAAAAGGGAAGTGGAAAAAATAGCCTTCTTGGCTTTCTTTTAGCTCTTTGTGAGGTGACAGAACACTAGTTGTCCAGTCCATTTCCATTCATATTCCCAGGTGCAGGTTTTCTGTGCATGCGGTTGTGAGTCCTGAAAATGTATGGGTGTGATTTTGGTTATAGTATGCAGTTGTCACTCCTGGAAATAACTGAATGCAACCGTATTAATGACTCTCATACAGGACTGACAACCGTATTCTGCTGCTGTGTGAATGTGGCCTGAGGATCCCTAAAAAAACCGTTTTTGTTCCTGGGTCCAGGTCCTCACAGACACCCCCGTGCAAGGGAAAGAAAGAAAAACTCCTCGTACTTCATTGCAGGGTTCCAGATTTTGTCCCAGGAAAACACATGCGAAAGAAACGATAATAAACTGCTTCTACTTTTTTCTTGTCACTATTGCTAGACAAATGTGTACGGATCAGCCCAGAGACGAAAAATGCGTCCTTTTGAAGGGTTTCAACGCAAGGCTGTTGTAATTTGTCCCACGGACGAAGATTTAAAAGAGCGAGCGTCAAAGCAAACCGAGGAAGGGAAGGATGTGCCCGATCATGCTGTTTTAGAAATGAAAGGTAGGACCGCTGCTATGGAAAACACCAACATCAGAAAAGTTAACCTGATTAAATTTGTGCTTTTTGGTTTGTAATTAAAGTATAAAGACAAAAGTACCACTTCATCATAGAAAACGGCTTTATCTCTCTGACCCTGGTTCTCAGGCCCTGCTTACACCTGGTATGAAGAAGCGTTTTGGTTGATCGGATCACAAGTGGACGACACCAAATAGTGTAAACAGGGTCTGAAACGTTTTGAGCTTGTCCACTTTCAACCACTTCTAGAGGTACAAACGCATTTGGCCGGATTGCTTTTGCTCATGTGTTTGAACAGCCACAAAAGACCGTCTACTCTCCGCCTAATGCGTAGACATTATGGGAAGCGCGCTAGCCAGACGGGATTTAAACTTTGTCGGCTGGAGACCCAATTTTGGGTTGAAGATCAAAAATGTACCAAGCACAATGTTCTCTCACCATTCCTGATTTCTAACACACACTCACAGCGTTCGGCTGGTCTTGCGGCTGTCAGATCAGAAACGAAAGCTGCTGCTCTCTGTGTGTTTCTCTGTTGCGTTCATATGTAAATTGCGTGAGCTTATTTCGTCCATTAGATCAAAAGATCTGAAAAGGCCATAGATTCACCCACCCATAGACCCTCCCCTCTAAGAAATCAGGACTGAAGTGGCTGAAAGTGGACAAAAGAGATTAACACACCAGGTGTAAACGGAAATGTCTCCCTCATCCACTTGTGATCCGATCGACCAAAACGCATCTTAAAGGGTTAGTTCACCCAAAAATGAAAATTCTGTCATTAATTACTCACCCTCATGTCGTTGGACACCCGTAAGACCTCCGTTCATATTCGGAACACAAATGAAGATATTTTAGTTGAAAGCTGATGGCTGAGAAAGGCTTCACACAGGCCTCCATTGGCATTCAGTACATTGACACTTCCAAGATCCATGAAAGGCACTTAAAACGTCGTTACAAAGTCTATCTCACCACAGTGGCTCTACAATAATCATACAATGCGACGACAATAGTTTTTGTGCGCAAAAAAAAATCAAAATTAAAGCTGCGAGCAGCGATGACGGGCCCAAGCCGGTGGCACCGCCACCCCGGTGGCATCAGTTTAACTGTGCACGGCAGGCAATAGGCATTTAAAATGGGAAAACATAAAAGGACTATGTCAAAGTCATCTGAATTCACCACATTAACTGCAGCAGTTGGTGCTGCTATGACCACAAACCACAACAGCCACATCTATGAGATCAATTAAATTTATATGAATTTCATGTCAGATTATGTCAAAGGTCAAATTGGAATGAGTTCAGAATACCATTCGAATGCTGATGTTGTTTTATTCTAACACTTCTCTTCATGTGTTTTTGAGCTACCTTAGCTACCATTTGTGCACCAATCTTATGCACCATAAAACATGCTTTAATTTCAATATGGGTGGTCCAATAAAATTTTTTTAATAAAAAATGTATAAATGGAGCCAAATCACAGAAACTGCAAAGATGATTTTAATATCAGTGTCAGGTAAGAGTAAGATGCGTGTCTACATTTTATGGAAGTTTATTATAAATAGCCACTTTTATAAAATCATGTGAAATTTATGTTTTAATACATTTATATTATATCAGTAAATAATTAATTTAAAGACATGTGCATCATACGTGATCTTGGCAAACACATCACATGACGTTTTTATTTCAAGTGATAGTTATTTGTGATAGCCTATATGAAAGGGTTAAATTATGATCAAGAGAGAAAGTCACACACACACACACACACACACACACACACACACACAATGATAGAGTGAGAGTGAGGGGGAGGGGAAGGACTGAGAGAAAGGCACACACACAAACTCACAGGGTGAGAGAGAGACCCCCCCCCCCCCTCCCCACACACACACACAGATAGAGAGGGGGAAGGGGAAAGACAGGCAGATGGCATTCCATAGACTTAATGGTTTGTATACTCTACAAACTGTACATTCTATCCCCCTACACTACCCCTAAGCCTACATATCGCACACACACACACACACACACACCATAGCTGTCAACCCTCCCGTTTTTTCCGGGTTTCTCACGTATTTTAGCTCTTTTCCCGCTGTCTTCCCGTTTTAGTATTTTCCCGTAAAATATCCCGTATTTTTACGTTCTGATTGTGTTAACTCAGAACACGCAACTATCTGGTTTAGTGCCAGAAGACGCGAATGAGAAGTCGCGCGCACTGTGAGAAAATATTCCGTGCACTCATCCGAGAGCGCGCACACGTCTCTCAGCGCGCAAATATTGAGTTCTCTTTCAAGTCTTGCTCTTGAATGGACAAACTCACGCAAAAAGTATGTCAACATATTGATGAGTATTCTAGCAGACATAGTCTGTATATGGCTTAAGTAAGCTTTATACAGTCCAGAAAAGACGACGCATATCCGAGGTCTTAAAGGGGCAGTAGCCTTTACTGCTGTCTGTTTAATGTCAAACAAAAGACAAGGGCATCACTCACTGCTCTTGATTGAATAACTTTTGTAAGTTTAATAGGATTAATCTTTAATTTATACAGTCATATATGCAATGTTATTTTACATTTGATCAATTTCTGTACCTGAAAACTAATGTTAGACGTACCTGAAAAACCTGAAAAGCATAGTTTATTTTATTAGTATCTTTGCTCAATAGTATTTATTTGTGCTGCTGCTTGTATTTAAATGATTTGTTCTTATTATTTTCTTTTGTTTTATTTGACAGTAGTCCTTTTTTCCCTGAACATAGCAAATACTGAACCGTACCGAAACGGGGAACCTTAAACCGTGATACAAACCGAACCGTGAGCAATCTGTACCGTTACACCCCTAGCGTAACGTATGATAAAATGACTGAAAAAAGGTTGGGAAACACTGGCTTAGGCTACTATCGAAGAAGAAGAAGACAGTTGCAGCCGCGCGGTTGGGAGGAAGAGGGAAAAAGTAGCGGGAAGTAAACTTCAAGGAGAGTATAGTAATAATAAATGATAATAAATGGAATAAATAAATAATAAATGAAAATAATAAATGTTATATTTACCCATGGCCTTCCCTGTTATACAGAAATGTAATAGTTATCAAACCTTCCTTAACTGTATAAATAATAAATGAAATATAGATGAATCATCATTAAAGCTACAATTTTCTCTGTTCCCGTTGTTCTTTGATGAACATTAATGACAGGCTGACTCCACAAAATGACTCTAATTTGCCTCTTTGAAAAATAATTCTCTAATTTAACCTTATTACTATACTAATTGTAATATAAATAATACAAATATTAGAAGAAAAATATTTTAAGTGGTCATTATTGACAATAAATATTGCACAACTAGTATTTAGTACCAAAAGATCTCCTCAAAATATTCAATAAATATTATTGAACTAAAATATAGAACATTTATTTAATTGAAAAATAGTTAAGGTGTATGGTCACATTTGACCATCAATTAGTATGAGTATGACCAATTAGTATGGAATACCTGAAGGCTAAGTACAATAAAAAACATTAACATTAATGTTAACATTGTTGCATTACTCTCCATTATAAAACGATCCTGTATGGTTGATGTAATAATCAATGCACACTATGCTGTACTGTTTACCAAAACTTGCTGCAAACCCCTGTAAAGTGGAGCTGTTGTGTATCAAGCCATTCAAATGTATTGACACAGCGCTAGAAGTATTGAGATTTCTGTGAAGCACGACTGCGCGCGCCGCCGGGAGATGATAGAGCATGTCGCAACTCCGTATGGTTTTTCAACACTCTGGCTTTAACTGTTATGCCATATTAGCGCCAAAACGCTATTTATTGTTTGAATTTCGCATTAAAACTTTAAAAAATGTAAAAGCTTAGACATTGTTTAATATCAAAAGCAGGTTTGGCAATTTGGCGTGAGATTAAGTTGGGCAGCGTGAGAGCGTGAGACAGAGCCTGAAAGCGTGAGTGTCACGCCAAATGCGTGAGAGTTGGCAACCCTAGGCAAAAGAGAACTCGATGTGAGCAGGAAACTGACGCGAGTCTATCTATGCATCGAGTGTGTGTGTGTGTGTGTGTGTGTGTGTGTGTGTGTGTGTGTGTGTGTGTGTGTGTGTGTCAGTGTCCCTTGAATAGCTGACATGAGACGCATCCACACAGATAGGACACTGACACACACACATACACATACACACACACACAGACAGGACACACACACACACACACACACAGACAGGACACTAACACACACACAGACAGGACACTGGCATACAGCGCGCTCTCTTGTGTCTTGTCGCGCTTGGAAGCATGTACATGAATAGGAGCGTGATCATGTAACGCTAAGCAAAAATGGATATAAAAACGGACGCTGTGTTATTTGCGTTAAATATTTTTAATGCGTTAAGCTTCCGTTTCACGTTGACCGAGTTTGGTGGAGATTGAATAAATCACCTACGAGGAGAACGTAAAAACTCAGACCCTGAATTATACAAATATTCACGTTCAAACAAAAACTTTCTGTGAAAAAAAGACACTTATAAACAGACACTTGTAGAAAATAATGTGAATTTTTTTTAAAAATAAATTTGAACTATGTCAGTAAATAATGAATTTAAAGACAAATGTGTCAAAAGTGATCTTTGCAAACACAGCACATGACCTTCTGTAAAGCACATGTATAGAAAACACACTCACACTCCTCTGTTTTAAAAAAAGAGTTCTGTCTGAATGAGTACATGAAATCACGGCTGTCAGATGATAAGAATTGTAACTCAAATGTGATTTAGAAAATGAGTTCTGTAGTGATATAGTGTCATAGTTCATGTCCACATTAACCACTACGTTGTAATACCAATAGCCATGTCATCATACACATTTGTGTCCTCATAAATCACATAAGCAAGCACAGAGAGAGAGAGAGAGAGAGAGAGAAAGGGAGTTTCAAAAATAATACAACACTGCCCCCTTTTGGTGATAGAGGGGAGGGCACACAAACAGTCAAAAACATTATTAAACTTTGACATGTTGCCATGGCAGCATTATTTGAAATATCAGGAATTCATTCATATGTCTCTATCTGTCATGTTTTCACATTATACTGATGAAGTTTGAAGTCAATCGTGTGAAAATAAGATGGTGATTCAAAGCATTTTTGAAAGTGACACACTTCCTGCTGCCAGTTGGTGGCGCTATAACTTTGACTCACAAAAGTCATATCCATGTGATCGGCCTCTTACAACGAACACACAGCTGAAGTTTCATCCAAATCAGTCAATGTTTGCACAAGTTATTACACACTTCCTGTTTACCTTTTCTCGCCATAAATTCGTTGCATCGCCACGGCCAGACTTTTCGAGATATCAAAAATCCGCTCGCAATTTAGCATCCTGGATATGTTCACTTAATGCTGACCGAGTTTGGCAATGATCGAAACAATGGCCTCGGAGGAGTATATTAAATTCCAGAGCATGCGTTTTCCGAACAACCCATAATAGCTCACTTCCTGTTGGGCTGACACATAACTATGAGCACGAAAGTTGTTCGGCCCGATGAGGTCTAAATGTGTACCAAGTTTCATACATGTACGTGCAAGTGTGTTTGATATATGGACCAAGTTTTCAGACCCCACTTAAGGGGGCGCTGTCGAGCCCCCCTGCCACGCCCGGGTACCAGCTTCAGCCCGGCTCTGATGGCCGCGCATTCCGACGCCTGTGCGAAGTTTCAAGAGTTTTCGAGCATGTTAAGTGCCCCAAAAGTACCCGAGAAGTCAAAAAAAAAAACAAAAAAAAAACAAAGAATAATCTGAGGAAGAACAATAGGGCTCTGCGCCCTTTCAGGGCTTGGGCCCTAATAACACCTTTATCCAACTTGTTCTTGTCTTCCGTGTATGCCTCCACGACGCATGCGCGAGAATATGACGTAGCGCCGGTGTTCGGGAATCGATGAAATACACACTCAAGCTCCATTTTGAGCACTACGCCGAGACCTAAAGCACGATCAATGTAGAATCCAACAGCTTAGACACGCGCGTCTTCCTCTGCTCGTAAACAAATCGCTTCTGGGTCATATGTCCGAACGCCGGATCTGCGTCATATTCTCGCGCATGCGTCGTGGAGGCGCACACGGAAGTCGAGAACAAGTTGGATAAAGGTGTTATTTTGATTTTTTTTTGCGCACAAAAACTATTGTCGTCGCATTGTATGATTATTGTAGAGCCACTGTGGTGAGATAGACTTTGTAACGACGTTTTAAGTGCCTTTCATGGATCTTGGAAGTGTCAATGTACTGAATGCCAATGGAGGCCTGTGTGAAGCCTTTCTCAGCCATCAGCTTTCAACTAAAATATCTTCATTTGTGTTCCGAATATGAACGGAGGTCTTACGGGTGTCCAACGACATGAGGGTGAGTAATTAATGACAGAATTTTCATTTTTGGGTGAACTAACCCTTTAACCCCCTGGGGTTCTTCGGGTCAAAAATGACCGAAGCGTTTTATAATAAATAAATAAAAAATCATAGCTTCATCAGAATGGTCTGAAACTTGGTGACTTTATTGGTACTTGGTATATGAACACCCCAAAAAATTGGGGACAGGATTTGAAAAGTCGTAAAAAAAAATTGTCACATTCAGGACCTTCGGGTCAAAAATTACCCCCATAGGAAATGAATGGGAAATTGGCAAAAATATGAAAATACAGAGTTTTTTTGTGCATACAATCTACAAATCAGCCAGGATGCAGAAAAAAGGACTCAACAGTGAAGGGGTGAATCTCTAAAACATCAAGAGTGCAAAACAGACAAAAAAAAAGTCATTTTTTTCTGCATCCTGGCTGATTTGTAGATTGTATGCACAAAAAAAACTGTATTTTCATATTTTTGCCAATTTCCCATTCATTTCCTATGGGGGGTCATTTTTGACCCGAAGGTCCTGAGTGTGACTATTTTTTTTAAGACCACTTAGACTTTTCAAATCCTGTCCCCAATTTGTTTGGGTGTTCATGTACCAAGTACCAATAAAGTCACCAAGTTTCGGACCATTCCGATGAAGCTACGATAAAAAATTTTTTTTATAAAATGCAAGATCCACTATAGTGGTAAAAATGTGCTATTGCGTGATAAAAATGCTCAATGTGTCCACCGGATGGCACCGATCTCATCTAAAAAATTGCTTTCATGAGGCCTAGGCTTGACTCTAAAATGAAATGCAATAAAAAAATTTAAAAAAATCTTTAATAAAAAAAAAAATAAAAAAAAATATATATATATATATATATATATACACATCATTTTTTATTATATTCAATGGGAAAAAATGGGTCATAATTATTGCATAAATATTAATTATAAATCATAAAATTATCTCAAAACACCAAAAAGGAAAAGAAAAAATATTATTGAACAAAAATATATTTCATTGATTTTACTCAAATATTTTTTATCTTAATCCCGCCCTCCGGGTCATTTTTGACCCGAAGGTCCTGAGTGTGACCCATAAATGAAGAACCCCAGAGGGTTAATACCAGGTGTAAACAGGGTTTGATTGGGTCCTTTTGAATGTCCAACTCTCACCCCACTCTGAGATGCTGCAAACCAAGCACTGTGTTACAGTGCAATAACATTTAAAAATGCCAATAGAATAATAATTCATACTAATATTGTGCCATTTCCAATAAATACACATTTAGTTCAATTTTTCCATTAGTTTTTTTGACATTGGACTTAGTTTGCAGTAGTGTTATTCATCTCCTTCATATGCTTTTTATATGAATATTTGGTCCAACTTTAGATTAGGGTCCAAATCTCACTATTAACTACGATTTTTGCCTCAATAAATTCCTAATTACTGCTTATTAATAGTTAGTAAGGTAGTTAAGTTTAGATTAAGGAATGTTGAATTAGACTGGGTAAACCCAGCCCGATCTGCTGGCGATTTGATTTCGCCCGGCAACTCAGTCTGGAAACCTGTACATTCATTTCTACTGCTTCTGTTACACTTTTGTGGGAACCAATCACAGACTGGCTTATCCACCTGTTGCGCTATTGGTGGGTTTAACACTATGACGGCTAGAGAAGCGATGGGTCATTGCCCATTGATCACGCCTCTTGTGGTCTAATTGGTTGAAGGACTTACCAGTCATTTAATTTATGCTCTTTTATCACGCATCTTGTGCAGCAGAAAATACAGAGCAGACTCCCCAGGCTAATGTTCAATCTTAAATTGAGCTTGCTCTGGTGATAGCCAGACAATGTTGAATATGGTCATGCAGAATAAGGCATTAATATGTGCTTTATAAGTACTAATAAACAGACAATATCCTAGTAATATGCATGCTAATAACCAACTAGTTCATAGTGAGAATTGAACCCTAAACTAAAGTGTAACAGATTGTTTTTCTTGTCATCTTGACATTTTTCCATCATATAGCAATATTCTCTCTTTGAGTTCAGAATTTATTACAGTTTTTCTTTCCTGGTGGTTTGATCTGTCCCACCTTCTTTCCATGGCTTTAAAGCCAACTTTGTGCTACCTGAGGTTGGAGACTTCTTGGATGAAGTGACCTTTGTTGAGCTTCAGAAAGAAGAGGCAGAGGAGCTGGTGAAACGGTACAATGAGGAGGGCCGGAAGGCCGGGCCTCCGCCTGAGAAACGCATCGACAGCTGGGGACACCGTAGACGCGAGAGCAGCCACCAGCAGCAGCACGACAACCACGGAGGATCAAGAGGAGACCATCGGAACAGAGGAGGAACTGCAGGGGGCTATAGGGGAGGTGAATTGACCTCATTAGGGTGTCATGCTAACTTATTCAAAAATTCAGTCATTTGTGTTTTTGTCATTTTGCTCTGTGCTTTGTCAGGTTATAACCGTGACGGTTACACTCAGAACCGCTGGGGAGGAAACTACAGAGACGGGCGAGATGGATACAGCAGCAGACATCAGTCTGAAGGAACCTACAGTAATAACCGCTATGGCTCCTATAACAAAGAGGGATATAACCAAGTGAGTGCTGTACACAGCCATGTATCTGTGACAAATATTTAGCTTTAAGGCCCGATATACTTCAAGCGAAATCGAAGAATGAACTGGTAATCATTGTGAACAAGCTCAGGCCAAAGCGAACTTTCCAGGGAAAGTTTGCTCCGGCTGGTGAACACCTATGCACTACCATTGGTCTAGGTAGGTTTAGCTTTGAGGCTTGAAGTTGTAATTGAAAGAGACACTGACACCGTTTTTCCATGCTTAATACTTTGAAGCTGCTGCTTTAAAGCAATCTATAAATTAAATGACTAAAACCAAACTTGAGCACACTGCAGCCAAATTCGGGTTGTCAGTTCACCTTTTAGTGCTGAAACCTGCTCTAAAGTCAATAGCGCAGTATTATTTGTGTTATTTTAAAGGGTGTGTTAGTAATATGCACCTATAAGCGTGTGCACGACGCACATTCCTTCTGCTTATTACACACACAGGGACGCGCAGCAGCATACACACATGCCAGATTTTAAAAATAAAAGGATTCCTCTCTGGAGAAGCGTTCAGTCTTTTCACTCGCAAATTCCGCCATGGTGCTAGCGCAACTGGCTTTTAAAGGGAATGGGAGATGAGACTGATTGGTTTATTGCACGTTATGCCCAAAACACACCCATGACTCATTAAGAGACTAGGTACAAACCTTTTGGACCATTTTTTCCATTATTAAACTAGCAAAAGTGGATTCGGACACGCCCTAAGTGGCCCATGAGCTTCAGACCATGCGCTCGGATCGTTAAAATAGGGCCCAACGAGTCTTTTGACACTGTAATGTAATGTAACTGTTTTCCCCCTCGGCCATGTCATTAGCCGCTATGGAGTCTCATTTCACTGCTATGCTGATGACACACAACTGTACATGAAATCAGAAACCCACAACTCCATTTCAACAACATCATCTCCGTCTTCAACACTCACCGCCTGTCTGGAGGAGATAAGGATGTGGATGAAGCACAACTTCCTCCAGTTAAACAGCTCTAAAACTGAGGCAATTCTTGTTGGCACTCCACATCAAACCCAGTCTTCCTCCATAACTGGTATAACACTCTCTGGTCATGACGTTCCCCTCTCCACAACTGTCACCAATCTTGGTGTAAGATTTGATCCACAACTCAGCTTTGAAGCCATATCAAAAACCTCTGCAAAACATCTTTCTACCATCTCAGAAACGTTGCAAAACTCCGTCCAACGCTATCCTTAGCAGATGCTGAAAAACTGGTCCACGCCTTTGTCTCCTCCAGACTGGATTACTGTAACGCACTTCTCACCGGGATCCCTAACAAAAGCTTGCAGAGACTGCAGTACGTTCAGAATAGTGCTGCTAGGATCCTGATGAGAGTTCGAAAATACGATCACATCACACCCATTCACTTCACTTCTTCCTGTTACCGCCAGGATTGACTATAAGGTCTCCCTTCGAACCCACCAGTGCATCTATGGAAATGCCCCCCCCCTATCTGAAAGAACTACTCACACCTTCAACTACAACTCGATCAACAAACTCAAACCGCCTCCTTCTCCCCAAGACAAAGCTCCGCACAATGGGTGATCTGTTCTGCCGCTCCTCGGATTTGGAATGCCCTCCCCGACCATCTGAGGGCACCTCAAACTACTGAGACTTTTAAAAAAGGACTAAAAACATTTCTTTTTAGGAGAACTTATGACTTTTAACCATTCAATCTATTAGTATTTTATCCTTCCTAAATGATCTTAACTGTAGCACTTTGAGATTTGTTCCAAATGTAAAGTGCAGTACAAATAAAATGTATTATTATTATTGTAATATTTGTTTAGTGGAGACCAAACCAGCCAGAATGTTTCTCATGTTCCATACACATATGGACTCCCACAATTGTCACTCCTGAAACTTTACAGTGAGTACGTGGCCATTAATAACATGATCGATTAGAGCTCATGCAAACATATCCACAGGGCTATGATCAGATGCTTTCTTAACTGCTGTTTTCTCACCGCTGCCATTTTTGTTGTGTGTATTTTATTGTTGAAAGGACATTTTGAACTTCTTTTTACCCTTAAGCAAAGAGCGCAAATTAACTTTGCTGGGAGTATTATGTGGCTTTTATGAGATGCATGTGTGTATTCACTTCTTTTTTGTTGTTGTTTTATTTTGCTTTCTATTTTCCAACGTTTTTAGAGCTATCATCAGGGTTATAATCAAGGCTACAACCAGGGCAACTATAGCCAAGGAAACTACAACCAAGGCTACAACTATGGCAACTACAGCCAATATCCAGGTTATGGACAAGGTTACCAGGACAGTCAAGGATCTGGACAATCATATAACCAGCAAAACTACAATCAACAGTATCAACAGGTGAGTTACAGGGGATGTTCTGTGATTAAAACAGCTTTAGCTCTGTGAAGGCATTTGTGGCAGCTGCTGTTGACCACAGAAAATCATTACGAGCTGTCCCGCAAATTACAGTCAAAGCTTCTAATCTGCTGCTCTTTGATAAAATCGTACATAATAGGAATATCTCTGTACAAAGGGGTTAATATTTTGGATGTAAAATGTTTCTTAGGATTTTATTACTGCTAATAATAATTACTAAAGCATATGGCAGATTGTTAATCCGAATGCTGATTTTGGACATTTTTGGACAGTGTCCAACAAAAGAACTACAATATAAGTAGGTCTATATCCTGGTGATCACTTATTTCAATGATATATATATATATATGATCATTTCGTCCAGCCCTAAAACTTGTATCGTTTTTGACAGTGTTTATTTAAAAACATCCAATTACGCAGAATATAAGATGGTTATTATTTAATTGATGAGTTGTCTATACAATATATAACAATACAAGATATAGGGTATGATCTTACCCCAAAATTCAACATATTGACACACAATGATAACTGCAAATCCACATTTGGCTGCCTGTAGTCCAGTTTTTTCTGTGAATTACAGCGATCCATTTGCTTCTCTTTTCTGTAGCTGTCAGTAAAATATACCTCAGATTTCTTGTCAAATGTATTTATACAGTCTTTTCATGAATTTGTGTTTTTGTAGTTTATACCGAGACTATAACAGTATCGTTTTCAAAAACGTGCACTTTGAAGTTTGCATTTGCAGGCCCCCAAAATGAATGGCCATAAAAAGTGTGCCTTTTTTAGTTAAAAGTGGTGTGTAAACGGCCCCTTAGATTGAAAGTGCATTACTGTACTTTATTATAAACTGAATGAGTGTTTCAAATTATTGTCTGCCTGCCACAGATTATGTTAATACAATAGAATCCTTGAATATATTGTATAATCATTTTAGGTCTTCTTATTACATTTAAACACTTGTGTCGTTTATTAGATCAGATGATTGAAATGTAAAACAATAGGTGCTTTCACTCCATGTCATAATTAAAAGCGTTCACGTCCTCGTAGAGCTCGTAATTACAACTTGTACGCTGGGAATGTACCACCTGACCACTGCAGATTCATTTCGGTGTTGATAGTGTTGCCATAGTTCCCAGTCCGAGTACAACTAGTATTTGTCATCTTGAATATAAGTTCCTAGAGATTGTTGTGAAGTTGTCATGTTATTGAAGCATGATGTTTGTCTCCAGTATGCGCAGCAGTGGCAGCAGTATTATCAGAATCAGAGCCAGTGGAACCAGTACTACAGTCAATATGGGAACTACTCCGGACAACAGGGCTCACAGTGAACGGGAGCCACGCTCTGACATCATCACACACGTAATCATACACGCCACGCTTCTCCTATTAAAACACGTCCTTCCTCATCATTTAATTTTCTCTTTCATACATCTCGTTAAACACTTTTTTTTCCTCAGGACTGTTATAAGTCAATGATTATTTTGAACTAAATGACTGACATGATCACACTAGATACAATCAAAACCCCTGAGGTTGAAATACAAGATTTGTAGTATATGTGAAAGATACTATTATTGGAAGGTGCTTCATGATGTAGTACCACAAACGGCCTGCAGGTGTAGAAACTGAGATGCTGCTTCAACACCTGAACAAACAAGTTTGGATTTGCCTAAATTCCATTTAATTTGGAATGTAGATGCTTTTCATATAACTACTCCTGTCTTAATTTAACAGTAAAAATGCTTTTGTTTAAATGGTAGTTGTTCAATGTTTTAGATACTCATTAGCATTGCAGATGAGAAGATGAAGAACTTTGTGTTGATAACTTCTCCTCTTGATAATATATAATGCAAGACAATTTTAAGTGTTCATGGCTATCCCGGCTGAGAAAGTACCGCATTTATTTCTGAACTGTTTGGTGTTCTTCGTGGACGTTATTTGTTCTGTCCTGTCCAATCCATTTTTGCTTTGAGAATTAAATGATATAAAACCAAAGTGGCTCTGCTGATGGTTTACAACTCAATCGCATGAACAGTGTCGGTCCAGCCGGACGCGTCACAACATGCGGACATCCGCATGGGACAAAAAAATCAAACATTGTGATCATTTTTCTCATTTTTATTCCAATCACATCAGGCAGTGCTTTATTATGGAAAATACTCAAGATTTATCATTCCTCAATAAATAAAAATCTATAGCCTAAATTCAAGATTTAGTAAAACACACATTCAAGTTGGAGATGATCTAACAGAAAACATGTTAGAAAAACAATCAAAATAGGTCCACAGTGTTCGCTCGAATTGACCCTTAATGTCACTCTCCCGCTCTTTCTCCGTTAATGCTCGTGCTTTAATGCGCCGGATGGACGCGAGCACTAATGAAGCAGGTTTTGAGTCGGGACAGGACTATTGTCTGACATAAACAGTGATATAAAACCCTTTGTCTCCTTCTCAATGAATTGTTCATTACATAAGGCACAGTGATGCATTATGGGTGTCATATCAGCACCAAAACAGAGGAGGTACATTCTTCCCGTTCAAGTCCAATACAGTTGGTCGTTTTCCATCAGTGTGAATAGTAAGGCGATACATGTTTGTACTCAATCGAACGATTCTTGCAGAAAGCACCCCGCTCTTCGTGGCGAAAGGCAAGAAAGTCCGTCGGTCTCGTGCGAAGACGAGTGGTAGTGAGGTTGGTCCACTTTTGAGTGCTTGTGGAGATGCGAGGTCCATTGATCTGGTCCCTCGCTGGCAGTTGATGCTGGTGCATAGAGTTCTTACCGTACGGATCCACCGGCAGGGTTTCAATGAGCCCTGAGGAAGCGGACCATCTGTAATTCCTTAAATAAAATCCCTTCCGGGTAGAATTTCATCACATTTAATGAACGTCATGAACAATCTGTTGAAGACAATAGAACAAGACAGTTGGCGAGGAAAGATGAGGACATGTTCTTCAGTGTGTTCTGTCCAGTGTATACACAAACAAACGGCCATTTGCCCAGACTACTTCAGTCTGGTTCCTTTCGTTTATCTTTGTTCAGCTTCAGTTCATCCATTTTCTCCTGTAGGAGAGAACTAGGGGCAGATGAACCTCGCACCCTTGCTGGTAGAGTGGCACTCTGGGATGATAAGGCAGGTAACGTTAGTCTCAAGATGTGCATGCTACCCAGTCTCGCTCATTAACTTAGCTTTCTATGCAATCTATTTTGAAAACATGGCTGCTCGCTGCGAGGAATGCAAGAAACATTGTGTGCGTCATGGCAATACCTTTTCAAGGGAGGGATGCTGTTTCTGGGAATGAAGACGATCTTTCCGTTTGGCCACCGGCGTCCAAACTCCTGGGTCTGTCTGAGTGGACCTGTCGGATAGTGTGGCCACCTCGGCGTCGCTGTCTGATGAAGTTTGACCCTTGGAGCTTTCAGATCTGTTTCCATTAGGAAAGACAAATGCTTCCTCTTCAGAACCTGATTGAAAGGCGGGAAAACAGAGCCAATAAATCATCTGGAAACTTAGTCACCATGAAACCAAAATGTACCTTTTTTTTAATTGAAAATCTTTTATTGCTGTATATGATTAACAGATTGAATTTATCACTGATCAGCAAACATAAACAGAAGCTCAACCGAACCTGATGTGATGTGCGAGAATGAATTTCATTGATTCTCGCAGAAGCTCAAATGTGATGCGTAACACGAGAATGAACCTCATTGGTTCTCGCTGAAGCTCAAACGTGATGCGTAACATAAGAATGAACCTCATTGGTTCTCGCTGAAGCTCAAGCGTGATGCGTAACACAAGAATGAACCTCATTGGTTCTCGCTGAAGCTCAAGCGTGATGCGTAACATAAGAATGAACCTCATTGGTTCTTACTGAAGCTCAAACGTGATGCGTAACACAAGAATGAACCTCATTGGTTCTCGCTGAAGCTCAAGCGTGATGCGTAACACAAGAATGAACCTCATTGGTTCTTGCAGAAGCTCAAACGTGATGCGTAACACGAGAATGAACATCATTGGTTCTTGCAGAAGCTCAAACGTGATGCGTAACACGAGAATGAACCTCATTGGTTCTCGCTGAAGCTCAAACGTGATGCGTAACACGAGAATGAACCTCATTGGTTCTTGTGGAAGCTCAAACGTGATGCGTAACACGAGAATGAACCTCATTGGTTCTTGTGGAAGCTCAAACGTGATGCGTAACACGAGAATGAACCTCATGATCACAGCAGAACCATAATGCATCTCACAGCAACAGTGTGACTGAATGATTCAGCGTTTTGAATGAATCGTTTGTATCAAAGATTAAATGACCTATCCATAAACGACTGCCTCATTCTTAAATGAATCAGCCGTTTGAACGAATCGACTCAATGACTCCCTCATTAAGACCTGCCGCCACCTACTGGCGGTTAAGTTTCACATAACATTTTTTTTAATGCAGTTGTAATTTTTCAGTGCAAATGATTTAATTTGATTGGTAACAGCCCTACAGTGTCTTATTATTCTAATTTAATTTATAGATCAAATTTAAGAATATAAACTGAAAGCTGAAGCATAGCCTATATTTTAATAAGATTATGGGATAAAATGCCCTTTATAAAAGGTAAAAATATCAAAGATATGCAGATTTAAATATGTCAAAGAAGATTGAACACTGTTGAGAATATTTCTTCAGAATAAATTATATTTACAAAACACACACACACACACACACACACACACACACACACACACACAATCAGGACAAGCACGTGAATAGGCTTAACGTTGAGCCCTGTGAGGCGGCAAAAAAAAGAAAAAAGTCACTGTGGCAGGTGGCCAAAAAAGTTAATTTCAGATGAACGGTTCTGAAAATGAACGAAAGTCTTGCGGGTTTCAAACAACATGACGGTGAGTAATTAACGAACCATGTGTATTAGCTTTGACGCTGTCTGTATGCTAGTACAGTCATAAATTGACATGAATTCACTTTTAGCAGATATACACATTTAAATTTCAGTCTTGCTGTTCCAGGAAAACACATGAAGAATATATTGATGACTCATCCTGCACTACACAAATGTCTAATTGAACAGTTTCAGGAGTTGTTATACCCCTAATACTATTTACAACTGACCCTAAGCAGCAAATTACAGTTCATGTCTATGCCATTCTTTTTATGGAAACTAGTGTTTAGTGCATTTTGAATGTGAAATTAACGGCTAACTGAAAGTTGGTTAGGAGAACTGTGTGATGACTGTTGAAAAACTGACCCAAGTGAAACATGATTATTAAAAAAGAAAGACATAGGGCAGGACTCAGTTCTGTCTATCAGTTGTTAATTGGATGGAGGCAGATATGAATGTGAACTTGAGGTTGAATTTAAGAAAGGGGCGGGGTTGATGTCAAACATGCGTCACCACAGAGAAGTCTGTTATTTCACCAAAAGATTAAGACATTTAAAAATCAAACGTATGCATGGATGAATCACTCACAATAAGATTAATACAATGCATTCAGAATTTCCATTTCATGTTGACTTTAAAAATAAATATGTCCCGTGGTACTTCCTGTTTAAATCGGAAATTCATTATGGGGGCAGAAACAGTCTAATTTTGGAATAGCATAGTGCTGTTACTATTTCTGTCTTTATATGCTTAAAATACCCATTAAATAGTCTGGTGAATGATACCATACTATTATACTTATGAAATAGTAAGGGAAGTATGCTAGTATGGGTTCATCAAGCCATTTCAAAGGGTTTTTAAACTTACAAGGCACTGGAATACTTGATTCTGATTGGTCAACTGTGCTAACACGCCGTCAAATATATTTTTTTAGTAATGACTGTTAAAACATTTTAGCACATAATTAACATATACATTTTCAGTTTAGGGTTCAATTCTCACTATGAACTATAGTTGCTTATTAGCATGCATATTTACTAGGATATTGGCTGTTTATTAGCACTTATAAAGCACACATTAATGCCTTTATTCTGCATGATCATATTCTACATCCCTTAATTCTACCCAATACCTAAACTTAACTACATTACTAACTATTAATAAGCAGTATTTAGAGTTTATTGCAGAAAAGTCGTAATTAATAGTGAGAATTGGACCCTAAACTAAAGTGTGATTAAGAAAACCTATTTTACAAGGTTGCGTTTTCATATGAATTTGTACGATGGGATTTGTATGAATATGTCAAATATTTCACAACAAAGCAAGCATGATCCACCCTTAAACCTATCTGAGTGGCGTAAACAGAGTATACAAAATCGACACAATGTAAAATGGTTACGAACTGCAATGAGAGTGTGTTGGTGGCTATGCTAGTTTCATGATCACACTAAAATTATTCTCAAATCAGTGTTTCATATCCCTTTATATGATAAATTAGCATTTAAAGGTACCCTGCCACACGCATTTCATTACTTTTGTGGTAATGTCTGAAGTTCTACCATGGACATTTTTTGTGGTAAAAATGCCTTGGTTACCTTGTTTCAAGCCATTGTAGCCTGGTATAGAAAGAATGCAGGAAGACTCATTAATATGTCCTCATTAATATTCAACAAGCTAAGCTGCTTGACTCCGATTGGCTAACAGCTGGCCAATGCTATCAGCATCCTTTACCCAGCGCAATAAGTAAACTTTGTTTACTATCGTCTGGAATTGCTAGTTCTATTCGTCCTTGCTGTATATACGAAAACTGTCACTGAGCTAGATGAAATCTGTGGGCGCGGTCTCAACTGGGCGAGCTCATGAATAGTAATGAGCTCAGGCTCTGGTCAGACTGACCAGCTTTTTGTAATTGGCCTGAGTTCTCCGCTTGTTTCTTTTTAGAGCTGACTGAGGAGGTAGCAGTTCATTTCCACATTCACGACAGTACACAAACACATATGGACCTAACATATTTAAAAAAAAATACAAGTAAAAACGGTTTTGTGTGGCAGGCCACCTTTCATTAAAATATCATTATTGCAAAATAAGCCTCTTCAGGATACTACAAAGTCCCTCTATGCCATGATTGCTTTGCGATATTGACTGTGCGCCTTTCTTATTGTAAATGATATCACGATTGGCATAAGAAAACTCACTCCAGCTGTTTCCCTTAGTGTGGTGGCCTGATATGGGCCCTGGGGTGGAGGGACAAGAGCTACTGGTCACCTGGAACCTCTTCACACACTCCATTCCCACCACATCCTTACAGTGCTTATGGCAGTTTACTCCACAGTCTGAAAGAGAGAGGGGGCGGCAGGGTTAAAACGGTGCTGATGTGCCATTTATACAGGAAACTGGTTGGTTAGTATGTTCTAACCTTTGCAGTGGTAGCCTTGCTTTATGACTCCCCATAACTATTGGAAAATAGAGGGAAAAAAATCAGATGAAGTACAAGTCAGAACTGCACAAATGCATCGGTCGTCAGTTGAAGCACTCACAAATCCTCCACAGGAGTCACAGAATGTGGGCCTTTTGTACGTGGTCTCGTGGAAGTTGTGAAGGTTGTGGAGGTTGAAGCCGAGCTTGGCACACACTGACATCCCACGCATGAAATATGAAGTGATTTCCTCTCTGCTGATCTCTCCTTCTCTGAAAAATAAAGGACAGAGCAGGATGAGGCCTGATTTGATTCATTTAATGAATTGCACATATAAGGTTTCAAGTTTATGCTCACAGAGGCTGCATTTTTTTATCAAAAATACAGTAATATTGTGAAATATCATTTGTGTGAAATCTATTTCAATATACAGTCAAATGTAATTTATTCCTGTGATCAAAGATGCATTTTCAGCATCATTCCTCCAGTCTTCAGTGTCACATGAGCCTTCAGAAATCATACAGATATGCTGTTTTATTATAAACAGTAAATATGATGATTTTGCTGTACAAGAAAAACAATTCTCAGCAATTTTTTTTACATATGCTTTCTTTTCTGAAATGTCAAATAAATGAAATAAATCTATAAATAGTTTGAACAAATCACTATAACACAAACAAAAAATGAATGAAAACAGTATCTTCCTGCAAAAGAGCATACAGTGGTGTAGAGCATTTGTATTGTTTAACATTTATATACTGCATTAAAAGATTTATATATATTTGTAAATGTTAATTTTGTAGAAATAAAACAAAAGTTAACGATGTAATGTGTTTAATAATTATAACATAAATGCATTAAGTGTTTGGGATTTTAAAAACAACAGTTGAATGTGTAATGTTTCCTCTAACTAAATATGTACAGTTTCAACATAAAGTAAGCAAACCAAACAGGTGGATTTTGCTTTGGTATCAACGTTGATCCAGCATGACTTCGATGAGCAAAAACATGTTGGTTCAATATCAGAAATCAACATTGTTTGATGTTGCCAGAGCTCGTTTGTGTGATGATTATATTAGATGTCAATGTTATCTAGAAAGGCGGCTAGTATACATACCCAGTGTTGTGGGTTACGCATTACAAGCCAAGCAAGTTACGTAATCAGATTTACTTATTTCAAGTTACTAGTAAAGTAAATTTACTACAAAATATCTGAGTTTCTTTTTCAAATGTGTAACGCAAGTTACTTTTTCCCCATGTATTGACTGACAGCTCTCCTGTCCTCATGTCGAGAGAAATCATGATGAGATCTATACTAAATGTGAACATGTATTTCAATTTTTATTCCTGAAGTAAGTGTTGAACTTTCTTTTTCTTTTTCAATCCAAAATGGCAGCACAGCTGAAAGGTTTGTTTGAGCTGCGCCCTCTTCTGTACAGACGTGAAATTGCTTTTCCTTCAGACTGATGCTGCGTTCACACCGAACGCGAAGTAAGCGTCAAATTCGCTTCTATCGCGTCTAGTTGGACGCCTGAACATTTTGAATCCATAGCGAATTGGACGAGCATATAAAGCGAGCGTTTGAAGCTAAATAGACGTGCATTCGAGGCGAAATTAGCTTCTTGTGGGATGGGCAAGTGCTAGGCGGTTGTCTGTTTGCAAGATGGCTGATGTTGATCGAGCATTCATCGATAGAGTCACCGTAGGGGGCGTAGGGGTCATCATCGCCGTACTTGGGTCCACCTGACCAGACCCTCCGTAGGCGTACCCAGTTTGGTGAGTTTCTCCACTTGCTCCAGGAGCTGCGCCTGGATGACGGCCGCTTTCAGCGGTACTACAACAAGCAGATTCCTGATTGGTTAGCGCAAACAGATGCCAAAGTTCAGATTTTTCAACTCAGGCAACAGATGCAAATTCGCTTCAAACGCGTGAATGCACAAAAAGCACCAAATAAAATCTCTTGCGCAAGGCACTCAATTCGCCACTTTCGCGCAAACGCGTCTATCGCGCCACAGGACCTCCAGATGTGCGTCAACGCGTCTTTACCAAGCGGCTACCTCCCACAGTTTCTCTTGAAGCCAATACGGAAGTGACTTAAACTGCAATTCATCGACTGGCCACAAGAGACAGGCTCCAGAAGGGAGCAGAATCTCATTGAGCCCCATGTTAAAATGCCCAGTTTTACAACAGAAAAAAAAACATTTTTACAGTCTGGTACAAAATTGTGGTTTTGGTCTATACGGCTGATTTTGCCCTTCATGACAACTGTGTCCACTTTGAGTGAATTGCCATTTGTCTGCTGTCTGTTAGTCATCACGCTGCCAAGATGGCAACGTCCAGCTTTATGCTTCAAAACTACTCTTCAGAAGCCTATGGGTTACATCACGGACACTACATCCATATTTTTTTTTACAGTCTATGGTCTTTACATTGACTTAACATGGAAATCACTCGCTCCAAAAGCGCAATTCGTGTTCGGTGTGTATATATATATATATATATATACAGTGAGGAAAATAAGTATCTGAACACCCTGCTCTTTTGCAAGTTCTCCCACTTAATCATGGAGGGGTCTGAAATTGTCATTGTAGGTGCATGTCCACTGTGAGAGACATAATCTTTTAAAAAAAATCCAGAAATCACAATGTATGATTTTTTAACTATATATTTGTATGATACAGCTGCAAATAAGTATTTGAACACCTGAGAAAATCAATGTTAATATTTGGTACAGTAGCCTTTGTGTGCAATTACGGAGGTCAAACGTTTCCTGTAGTTTTTCACCAGGTTTGCACTGCAGGAGGGATTTTGGCCCACTCCTCCACACAGATCTTCTCTAGATCAGTCAGGTTTCTGGCCTGTCGCTGAGAAACACGGAGTCTGAGTTCCCTCCAAAGATTCTCTATTGGGTTTAGGTCTGGAGACTGGCTAGGCCACGCCAGAACCTTGATATGCTTCTTACAGAGCCACTACTTGGTTATCCTGGCTGTGTGCTTCGGGTCATTGTCATGTTGGAAGACCGAGCCTCGACCCATCTTCAATGCTCTAACTGAGGGAAGGAGGTTGTTCCCCAAAATCTCGCAATACATGGCCCTGGTCATCCTCTCCTTAATACAGTGCAGTCGCCCTGTCCCATGTGCAGAAAAACACCCCCAAAGCATGATACTACCACCCCCATGCTTCACAGTAGGGATGGTGTTCTTGGGATGGTACTCATCATTCTTCTTCCTCCAAACACGTTTCGTGGAATTATGACCAAAAAGTTCTATTTTAGTCTCATCTGACCACATGACTTTCTCCCATGACTCCTCTGGATCATCCAAATGGTCATTGGCAAACTTAAAACGCGCCTGGACATGTGCTGGTTTAAGCAGGGGAACCTTCCGTGCCATGCATGATTTCAAGCCATGACGTCTTAGTGTATTACCAACAGTAACCTTGGAAATGGTGGTCCCAGCTCTTTTCAGGCCATTGACCAGCTCCCGTGTAGTTCTGGGCTGATTTCTCACCTTTCTTAGGATCATTGAGACCCCACGAGGTGAGATCTTGCATGGAGCCCCAGTCCGAGGGAGATTGACAGTCATGTTTATCTTCTTCCATTTTCTAATGTTGCTCCAACAGTGGACCTTTTTTCACCAAGCTGCTTGGCAATTTCCCCGTAGCCCTTTCCAGCCTTGTGGAGGTGTACAATTTTGTCTCTAGTGTCTTTGAACAGCTCTTTGGTCTTGGCCATGTTAGTAGTTGGATTCTTACTGATTGTATGGGGTGGACAGGTGTCTTTAGGCAGCTAACAACCTCAAACAGGTGCATCTAATTTAGGATAATAAATGGAGTGGAGGTGGACATTTTAAAGGCAGACTAACAGGTCTTTGAGGGTCAGAATTCTAGCTGATAGACAGGTGTTCAAATACATATTTGCAGCTGTATCATACAAATAAATAGTTAAAAAATCATACATTGTGATTTCTGGATTTTTTTTTTAGATTATGTCTCTCACAGTGGACATGCACCTACGATGACAATTTCAGACCCCTCCATGATTTCTAAGTGGGAGAACTTGCAAAAGAGCAGGGTGTTCAGATACTTATTTTCCTCACACTGTATATATATATATATATATATATATATATATATATATATATATATATATATATATATATATATATATATATATATATATATATATATATATATATATATATATATATATATATATATATATATATATAATTTTTTTAAACAAAGAAGCAAGCCCAGCCCAGGTCAGAAAAAGTAATGCAACACATCACTTTCCATAAAAAGTAACTAGTAATTAGTTACTTTTCGGGGAGTAACGCAATATTGTAACATTACTTTTAAAAGTACATTTCCCCGAATCGTGACGTAGATCATGTAATAAGAGATGCTCTTTGTCTGCACGTGAGGCACATTATCTAGATATGTTTGGACAGGCTGTGTATATTTATGTCCTTGCAAGCAAGTCTTGTTGCACTTGTGGCAATGAGCATTGTCTGCATCAACCCTAGTGAAGTGTAAACACACTTTTGAATCTTTTGTTCTCTCAGCCATCGTCACTAAATTAAGCGGTGGTTTTGTGTTGTGTGTGTGTGTGTGCACTGTAACGTGCGAGACAGAAACACTCCACAAGAAAGAGAGATCTCTTTTCTGGATTGTCTTAACATTACCGCAAATTAAAAATGGTGAGATGCAATCTAATACACTCACCTAAAGGATTATTAGGAACACCATACTAATACTGTGTTTGACCCCCTTTCGCCTTCAGAACTGACTTAATTCTACGTGGCATTGATTCAACAAGGTGCTGAAAGCATTCTTTAGAAATGTTGGCCCATATTGATAGGATAGCATCTTGCAGTTGATGGAGATTTGTGGGATGCACATCCAGGGCACGAAGCTCCCGTTCCACCACATCCCAAAGATGCTCTATTGGGTTGAGATCTGGTGACTGTGGGGGCCATTTTAGTTCAGTGAACTCATTGTCCTGTTCAAGAAACCAATTTGAAATGATTCGAGCTTTGTGACGGTGCATTATCCTGCTGGAGGTAGCCATCAGAGGATGGGTACATGGTGGTCATAAAGGGATGGACATGGTCAGAAACAATGCTCAGGTAGACCGTGGAATTTAAACAATGCCCAATTGACACTAAGGGGCCTAAAGTGTGCCAAGAAAACATCCCCCACACCATTACACAACCACCACCAGCCTGCACAGTGGTAACAAGGCATGATGGATCCATGTTCTCATTCTGTTTACGCCAAATTCTGACTCTACCATCTGAATGTCTCAACAGAAATCGAGACTCATCAGACCAGGCAACATTTTTTCAGTCTTCAACTGTCCAATTTTGGTGAGCTTGTGCAAATTGTAGCCTCTTTTTCCTATTTGTAGTGGAGATGAGTGGTACCCGGTGGGGTCTTCTGCTGTTGTAGCCCATCCGCCTCAAGGTTGTGCGTGTTGTGGCTTCACAAATGCTTTGCTGCATACCTCGGTTGTAACGAGTGGTTATTTCAGTCAAAGTTGCTCTTCTATCAGCTTGAATCAGTCGGCCCATTCTCCTCTGACCTCTAGCATCAACAAGGCATTTTCGCCCACAGGACTGCCGCATACTGGATGTTTTTCCCTTTTCACACCATTCTTTGTAAACCCTAGAAATGGTTGTGCGTGAAAATCCCAGTAACTGAGCAGATTGTGAAATACTCAGACCGGCCCGTCTGGCACCAACAACCATGCCACGCTCAAAATTGCTTAAATCACCTTTCTTTCCCATTCTGACTTTCAGTTTGGAGTTCAGGAGATTGTCTTGACCAGGACCACACCCCTAAATGCATTGAAGCAACTGCCATGTGATTGGTTGATTAGATAATTGCATTAATGAGAAATTGAACAGGTGTTCCTAATAATCCTTTAGGTGAGTGTATATATATATATATATATATATATATATATATAAAAAAGGACAAATTGATCAAAAGTGACAATAAAGGCATTTAAAATGCTACAAAATATTTATATTTTAAATAAACAATAATATATCATAATGATTTCTGAAGGATCATAAGACACTGAAGACTGAAGTAATGATGCTGAAAATTCATATTTATCGTCATAAGAATAAATGACATAAATATATTAAAATAGAAAACCAATATTTTGTACTGTATTTTTTATCAAATAAATGTAGCCGTGGTAAGCTTAAGACACTTCTTTCTAAAACATAAACAAATCGTACAAACCCCAAACTTTGCACGGAAAAAAAGTGTCAGTTTCATTCCTGTTATAAACACAACCTTTCAGGAGTTGCGTCTATCAGAGTGTAAAAGGCCTCATCTTACCTATCACTCTCGTGTGTGCAGAAGGAGAAGGGGAAATTTGCAGCGATCTTCTCAAAGTCCTCCAGAGAGATGTAGCCGTCCATGTTGAAATCATAGTTCTTCATGATGGACTGTAGGGGGCAACACAATCATTGTCATCTTGAGTGCGAGAGACTGACATCTGAAATCGGCTTGTGACATTTGGTCTTGCATTGCTATTAAGGAAGTGAGAGTGGACAGCCAGGCAGGAACCGACTGTCGCACTGTCACAGTAAGGAACTGGCCCTACAGGAGTGGGAATAAGCACATGCTTCTCACTTACATCCACCATCTGTTTAACGTGTTTGGAGATAGTGGCGGGATCCAGCCGTGGAGTCAGTCCCGATCCCCACTCTGCTACCACGGGGGGCTTCACCGGAGCGACGGGCTACAGAAAAAGACCTGTCAGTTTTGTTCTGACACTCAACACCAGCTTGCATAAGATCTGCAACGTTAGAAAACGCTACACAAACGAAGCCGGTTTGTTTGTAAAATGCGAATGCTGTCACAGGCAGAGGCTTTATAGGAAATAATCAAAAAAAGCTTGTACGTAACAACACCCACACTGAAAGCAGCGAAGATAACAATCGCGCGTCTTTCAGCAGTGTGTCTCTTTTGTGGTTTTCTTTGAAGTGTGTTTGCACAAAGAGGAGTGCGCTGAGCCCTGTACCCACACATCAGAACGGGATACTCCCTGTCTATAAACAGGTCATATACAAGGTCAGACAATATGAAAACGCTGGCTGATGACATGAATATCAGCCTGTTGATTATGTAATGCATGTCAAAGTTTGTGTGTGCAGTCTTTTAGATTTTAGACAATTTCATACTTTCTGAAGAAAATCTGAGTGCTACTTGCTCCCAATAATGGCAAGGTGAGGCTGCCAGGGTGTTGCTATGTGGTTGACAATGTGCTCCTGAGGCGTTAAAGGGTGTCGCTATATGGTTGCCACAGTGTTCTGGGCAGTTTAAAGGGTGTTTCCATGTGGTTGCTAGGGTGTTATTGCTGGTTTCTTACTGGCCCATGTCAAAAGAGCACACCTCCAATTCTCTATGATATGACGGTCCTTATATGGCATTTTTCACCTGTTATTGTTTGCAAAACTCACAGAACGTTTATGATTGTTTTGACCCAAAATGACTGAACATTTGTGAGCTTTTTGAGCTCTTTTGCAATTACAACTTGATTGCAAACTAGTGATTAGATAGTTTGATTGATGGGTGGATAAATTCATGGGTGGATAGAAGATAGATAGTTGGATGGGTGGATAGAAGATAGATAGTTGGATGTGTGGATAGAAGATAGATAGTTGGATGGGTGGATAAATTGATGGGTGGGTGGATAGAAGATAGATAGTTTGATTGATGGGTGGATAAATTCATGGATGGACAGAAGATAGATAGAAGATGGATAGATGGATGGATGGATGAATGGCTGGAAGGATGGATGGATAGAAGATAGATAGTTGGATGGGTGGATAGAACAGAAGAAAGATAGTTGGATGGATGGATGGATGGATGGATGGATGAATGGGTGGATAGAAGATAGATAGTTAGATGGGTGGATAGAAGATGGATAGTTGGATGGGTGTATAGAAGAGAGATATTTTGATGGATGGATTGTTGGATGGACAAGATGGATGGAAGATAGATAGTTAGATGGGTGGATAGATACTAGATGGATGGATGGATGAATGGGTGGATAGATAGTTTGATGGATGGATAGTTGGATGGACAGAAGATGGATGGATAGAAGATATATATATAGATGGATGGATGATAGATGGATGGGTGGATGATGGATAGAAGATAGATATATAGATGGATGGATAGAAGATATATAGTTTGATGGATGGATAGTTGGATGGATAGGAGATAGATATATAGATGGATGGATAGAAGATATATAGTTTGATGGATGGATAGTTGGATTGATAGGAGATAGATATATAGATGGATGGATAGAAGATAGATGGATGATATAAGATGGGTGGATGGATAGATAGACGGACATAGATACAGAAGATGGATAGATAGATGACGGATGAATGGATGGATAGATATATAGATGAATGGATAGAAGATAGATAGATGGATGGATGAATAGAAGATGGATATATAGATGGATGGATAGAAGATAGATGGATGAGATAAGATGGGTGGATGGATAGATAGATGGATATAGATACAGTAGATGGATAGATAGATGATGGATGGATAGATAGATATATAGATGAATGGATAGAAGATAAATAGATGGATGGATGAATAGAAGATGGATATATAGATGGATGGATAGAAGATAGATGGATGGATATAAGATGGGTGGATGGATAGATAGACGGAAATGGATGGATGGATGGATGGATAGATAGACGGACATAGATACAGTAGATAGATAGATAGATGATGGATGGATGGACAGATAGATAGATGAATGGATAGAAGATAGATAGATAGATGGATGGATGAGAAGAAGATGGATATATAGATAGATAGATAGATAGATAGATAGATAGATAGATAGATAGATAGATAGATAGATAGATAGATAGATAGATAGATAGATAGATAGATAGATAGATAGATAGATAGATAGATAGATAGATAGATAGATAGATAGATAGATGAATGGATAGAATATAAATAGATGGATGGATGAATAGAAGATGGATATATAGATGGATGGGTAGAAGATAGATGGATGGATATAAGATGGGTGGATGGATAGATAGACGGAAATGGATAGATAGATGATGGATGGATGGATAGATAGACGGACATAGATACAGTAGATGGATAGATAGATGATGGATGAATAGATATATAGATGAATGGATAGAAGATAGATAGATGGATGGATGAATAGAAGATGGATGGATATATATAGATAGATGGATGGATGGATAGAAGATAGACGGACATAGAGACAGTAGATGAATAGATAGAAGATGGATGATGGATGGATGGATGGATAGATATATAGATGAATGGATAGAAGATAGATGGATGGATGAATAGAAGATGGATATATATAGGTAGATGGATGGATGGATAGATAGATAGATAGACGGACATAGAGACAGTAGATGAATAGATAGATGATGGATGGATGGATGGATGGATGGATAGATAGATATATAGATGAATGGATAGAAGATAGATAGATGGATGGATGAATAGAAGATGGATATATATATAGATAGATGGATGGATGGATAGATAGACTGACATAGAGACAGTAGATAGAAGATAGATGATGGATGGATGGATAGATAAACTGCTCATAATAGATGTGTGTTCAAATCATTGTATCTATAAATTCATATATTTTAATAAAATTAATATTGAATAAATAAATAAATGAATATCTAAGAATGAGAACCATGTGGTTGACATGTATATCGAGTGTTAGGGCTTTGATTGAATCCTGAACCCTAAGCACGAGCTATAATGGATAACAAGGCAGTGTTTATTTTGAGGACCTCACCTGAATTTTGGGGTTCTTGGGTTCCTTGGCGTAGGAGAGCTCGTATATCTCATCCTCCGTGTAACACAAGTCTAGCGAGAGCTGTGGGCAAGGTGGGGCAGAACCGTTACACATGAGAGGAGGCCTACTGTTAGCAATCCACATCTCTCAGTATCACACAAACAGCCAAGCATAACCACAAAGATGAGGGCTGCCCGTGAGATTTTAAAAATACTCATTTAGGCTTATAAATAGATGCAGGCTCTCTGAGGAAATGAAAGAAAGACATGTTTATGTGCTTCTAAAATAGGCTCAATTATTCCATGTACTGGTGGGGCCTGGTCAGGTATTCATGCATGAGGCACAACAAACACTTCCGAGAAGAGAGGCGTTCCAGTTATTGTTAACAAATCCCTTTCAAACCCCCATTTCCCTCTGCCTCACCGTTAGCAGGTGCAGCAGGTCTTTGTTGGCCTCAAACGGTGGGGTGCAGTCATGGATGGCCAACAAGTCGCTAATGTTGCTGTATAAATGCTGCAGTTTCCCCAAGTTGATCTTATCGTCCTCAAGGTAGTCTGGCAACGCCTCGTTGAGAGAGATCAGATCTTTGAGATGAACACCCAAGATGGGCACCTTGAATCCGGTGCATTCGCTGTACACCCGCCTGTAGTTTGAATAGTTGCTGTAGGATGACAGCAGCTCTGTGAGCTCGCTGAGAGTCTGTGGGGAAGAGGGAAAAGAACAGGTATGGAGCCTTTCTGAGAAGGTTTTTTTTTTGTTAGCACTTAACAATAAAGATCACTTTTTTAACATTAGTTAAAGGTGCAGTGAGCGATTTCTGAGAAGCACTGTTGATATTTGAAATATCAACCCAAACATACACACCCCTCCCCTCCCTTGAACGAACGACAAAGAAGAACAAAAAATTAACTGAACCCAAGAATATATAAAAGCAAGAGTTTGTTTGCCCTTACTGCTGATTGGCTCACTCTCCTCCCCCATCATGAGTTGACACACCCCCTACTGCTGATTGGCTCACTCTCTCTCCTCCTCCATCATGAGTGGACACACCCCCTACTGCTGATTGGCTCACTCTCTCTCCTCCTCCATCATGAGTGGACACACCCCCTACTGCTGATTGGCTCACTCTCTCCTCCCCCATCATGAGTAGACACACCCCTACTGCTGATTGGCTCACTCTCTCTCCTCCCCCATCATGAGGGAACACACCCCTTACTGCTGATTGGCTCCCTCGCTCTCCTCCCCCATCATGAGTGGACACACCCTTACTGCTGATTGGCTCACTCTCTCTCCTCCCCCATCATGAATTGACACACCCCCTACTGCTGATTGGCTCACTCGATGTCCTTCCCCATAATGAGTTGACACACCCCCTACTGCTGATTGGCTCACTCACTCCCCTCCCCCATCACGAGTGGACACACCCCTTACTGCTGATTGGCTCACTCTCTCTCCTCCCCCATCATGAGTGGACACACCCCCTACTGCTGATTGGCTCACTCTCTCTCCTCCCCCATCATGAGTAGACACACCCCTACTGCTGATTGGCTCACTCTCTCTCCTCCCCCATCATGAGGGAACACACCCCTTACTGCTGATTGGCTCACTCGCTCTCCTCCCCCATCATGAGTGGACACACCCTTACTGCTGATTGGCTCACTCTCTCTCCTCCCCCATCATGAATTGACACACCCCCTACTGCTGATTGGCTCACTCGATGTCCTTCCCCATAATGAGTTGACACACCCCCTACTGCTGATTGGCTCACTCACTCCCCTCCCCCATCACGAGTGGACACACCCCTTACTGCTGATTGGCTCACTCTCTCTCCTCCCCCATCATGAGTGGACACACCCCCTACTGCTGATTGGCTCACTCTCTCTCCTCCTCCATCATGAGTGGACACACCCCCTACTGCTGATTGGCTCACTCGCTCTCCTCCCCCATCAAGAGTGAACACACCCCCTACTGCTGATTGGCTCACTCTCTCTTCCTCCATCATGAGTGGACACGCCCCTTACTGCTGATTGGCTCACTCTCTCCTCCCCCATCATGAGTAGACACACCCCTACTGCTGATTGGCTCACTCTCTCTCCTCCCCCATCATGAGGGAACACACCCCCTACTGCTGATTGGCTCACTCGCTCTCCTCCCCCATCATGAGTGGACACACCCCCTACTGCTGATTGGCTCACTCGCTCTCCTCCCCCATCAAGAGTGAACACACCCCCTACTGCTGATTGGCTCACTCTCTCTTCCTCCATCATGAGTGGACACGCCCCTTACTGCTGATTGGCTCACTCTCTCCTCCCCCATCATGAGTAGACACACCCCTACTGCTGATTGGCTCACTCTCTCTCCTCCCCCATCATGAGGGAACACACCCCCTACTGCTGATTGGCTCACTCTCTCTCCTCCCCCATCATGAATTGACACACCCCCTACTGCTGATTGGCTCACTCGATGTCCTTCCCCATAATGAGTTGACACACCCCCTACTGCTGATTGGCTCACTCACTCCCCTCCCCCATCATGAGTGGACACACCCCTTACTGCTGATTGGCTCACTCTCTCTCCTCCCCCATCATGAGTAGACACACCCCTACTGCTGATTGGCTCACTCTCTCTCCTCCCCCATCATGAGGGAACACACCCCTTACTGCTGATTGGCTCCCTCGCTCTCCTCCCCCATCATGAGTGGACACACCCTTACTGCTGATTGGCTCACTCTCTCTCCTCCCCCATCATGAATTGACACACCCCCTACTGCTGATTGGCTCACTCGATGTCCTTCCCCATAATGAGTTGACACACCCCCTACTGCTGATTGGCTCACTCACTCCCCTCCCCCATCACGAGTGGACACACCCCTTACTGCTGATTGGCTCACTCTCTCTCCTCCCCCATCATGAGTGGACACACCCCCTACTGCTGATTGGCTCACTCTCTCTCCTCCCCCATCATGAGTAGACACACCCCTACTGCTGATTGGCTCACTCTCTCTCCTCCCCCATCATGAGGGAACACACCCCTTACTGCTGATTGGCTCACTCGCTCTCCTCCCCCATCATGAGTGGACACACCCTTACTGCTGATTGGCTCACTCTCTCTCCTCCCCCATCATGAATTGACACACCCCCTACTGCTGATTGGCTCACTCGATGTCCTTCCCCATAATGAGTTGACACACCCCCTACTGCTGATTGGCTCACTCACTCCCCTCCCCCATCACGAGTGGACACACCCCTTACTGCTGATTGGCTCACTCTCTCTCCTCCCCCATCATGAGTGGACACACCCCCTACTGCTGATTGGCTCACTCTCTCTCCTCCTCCATCATGAGTGGACACACCCCCTACTGCTGATTGGCTCACTCGCTCTCCTCCCCCATCAAGAGTGAACACACCCCCTACTGCTGATTGGCTCACTCTCTCTTCCTCCATCATGAGTGGACACGCCCCTTACTGCTGATTGGCTCACTCTCTCCTCCCCCATCATGAGTAGACACACCCCTACTGCTGATTGGCTCACTCTCTCTCCTCCCCCATCATGAGGGAACACACCCCCTACTGCTGATTGGCTCACTCGCTCTCCTCCCCCATCATGAGTGGACACACCCCCTACTGCTGATTGGCTCACTCGCTCTCCTCCCCCATCAAGAGTGAACACACCCCCTACTGCTGATTGGCTCACTCTCTCTTCCTCCATCATGAGTGGACACGCCCCTTACTGCTGATTGGCTCACTCTCTCCTCCCCCATCATGAGTAGACACACCCCTACTGCTGATTGGCTCACTCTCTCTCCTCCCCCATCATGAGGGAACACACCCCCTACTGCTGATTGGCTCACTCTCTCTCCTCCCCCATCATGAATTGACACACCCCCTACTGCTGATTGGCTCACTCGATGTCCTTCCCCATAATGAGTTGACACACCCCCTACTGCTGATTGGCTCACTCACTCCCCTCCCCCATCATGAGTGGACACACCCCTTACTGCTGATTGGCTCACTCTCTCTCCTCCCCCATCATGAGTGGACACACCCCCTACTGCTGATTGGCTCACTCTCTCTCCTCCATCATGAGTGGACACACCCCCTACTGCTGATTGGCTCACTCTCACTCCTCCCCCATCATGAGTTGACACACCCCCTACTGCTGATTGGCTCACTCTCTCTCCTCCCCGTCATGAGTGGACACGCCCCTTACTGCTGATTGGCTCACTCTCTCTCCTCCCCGTCATGAGTGGACACACCCCTTACTGCTGATTGGCTCACTCACTCCCCTCCTCCATCATGAGTGGACACACCCCCTACTGCTGATTGGCTTACTCTCTCTCCTCCCCGTCATGAGTGGACACACCCCCTACTGCTGATTGGCTCACTCTCTCTCCTCCTCCATCATGAGTGGACACACCCCCTACTGCTGATTGGCTCACTCTCTCTCCTCCCCGTCATGAGTGGACACTCCCTCCTTACTGCTGATTGGCTACGAATATGTTGTGCTGCTTAGTCCTAAACACTTTCAACAGCGTTTCTCAGAAATCACTTACTGCACCTTTAATGTAATTACATAATTTATTAATTTTAGTCAATGTTAATTTATATACCAACACATTTTTTAACATTGCAAGCTATACAATCATAATGTACACTGCCGTTCAAAAGACTGGATTACAAAATATTTTTAATGGTTTCTTATGCTGCATTTATTTAATCAAAAATGTAGTAAAAGCAGTAATATTGTGACATACAATTTTTCTATTTTAATATATTTTAAAATTTAATTTAACTTAAGCCACAATTCTGGATTCTTTGATGAACAGAAAGTTAAAAAGAACAGCGTTTATTTGAAATAGAAATCTTTTTTGTAATATAAATGTATTTACTGTCACGTTTGATTAATTTAATGCATCATTATTATTCACTTCTTTACAAAAAATACTTTTAAAACCAAAATTAACACAATAATCAATAGTATATTTCCCATAAATTAACATAAAAAAGAATTGCCTAACGCAATAACTGTTAACAAATCAAACCTTATTAAATTGTTACCATTTTTTTATTGTTGTTGTTATTTATTTATTATTTATTGTGATATTTCACTTTCATCAGACACTGCTTTGCCATTTCTCCCTGCCAAATTCCATTCACTTTTTGATTTTATTTTTATAAAGAGAAGGGCGAGGGCAAAACAGCAGGATTGTTATTTCAATTGTCCTTCCAAAATAGGACAACAGCTCAAACATTAACGTAGGGAGCCTGAATCCTTCAGTAAGATGAGCCCGCAATCATTTTTGCACTGAATTTTGGAGGGAAACCTAGATTTCTGTGGATTTGGCTCCACTAGAACCGCATACAACTGAACTAATATTAAACACTGAAAACAATGAAAATGATTGACTTCTGGTCACTTTGTTGTAGAAAATGTGAACTGCGCTAAAGGTAGCTTTAGTATAATTGTAATCGAGTGTATTGTGTATTACTTTTCCCTACCCGAGACCTCTAAGCAAATATTGTGATGCAGCTGTTTCAAACTAACTAAAGAATCAATGTATAGATCGCATGCTGAACAATCAATGGCTTAAAGGGATAGTTCACCCAAAAAATATTCGAAAATTTGATGTTTATCTGCTTACCCCCAAGGCATCCAAGATGTAGGTGTCTTTGTTTCTTCAGTAAAACACAAAATGAAGATTTTTAACTCCGACCGTTGCCGTCTGTCAGTCGTATAATGCATGTCAATGGGGTCTAATTCTATTTTTTTTTTTTTTAAACATGCAAATTAAACCCTGCGGCTCGTGGCGACACATTGATGTCTTAAGACACGATTTCTCGCAGAGACCGAGCAGTATTTATGCTATTATCATCTATTATCAGGCGAATGTCATCAGCTCTCCAGACCACCATAACTTCCTGCGAATAAGGTCAAAATATCGGCGCGGTCATAGATATATACATAGATATATGTATATGTATATAGATATACATATACATCGGTCGAATGAGGAATCTACGTGTATATTTCGATGATCGCGCCGGTATTTTAACCTTATTCGCAGGAAGTTATGGCGGTCTGGAGAGCTGATGACATTCGTCTGATATGAGGTGAAATAATAGCATCAATACCGTCCGGTTTCTTGCAGAAACTGATCGTTTCGTGTCTTAAGACATCAATGTGTCGTCACGAGCCGCAGGGTTTAATTTGAAGTTGTGTGTGCATGTTTTTTTTACTCTAATAGAATTGGACCCCATTCACATGCATTATAGACGGCAACGGTTGGAGTTAAAAATCTTCATTTGTGTTCTACTGAAGAAACAAAGACACCTACATCTTGAATGCCCTGGGGGTAAGCAGATAAACATACAATTTTCGTTTTTGGGTGAACTATCCCTTTAAGATCATGCAATTAGTTGAGCCCTTGTAAAAAATACTTGCGTGTCAACAAAGAGGATGTGGCCAGCAATTCTAGCGGTCAGACTGACCTTTGTGACATCGGAGGAAAGCAGGCTGGCTGTATCTTTGAGACGGGAGATGGAACTATGACACAGACCTCCTATCACCGCCATCAGAGTATTGAAATTCTGTAGAGCTCTCAGCTTCTGCTCAGACAGGGGTACAGATGAAAAAAATGCACCATTACGTTCTGTCAATACATGGCAACACTCAGCCGCTTACATCCTCTTTCCTGTAAAAAAGCACTTGAAACGGTTATGCAACAGTTCTCCCAAATCATTTCCCAATACAGGAACATTACTCTTGAATGGCACACTTCTATCAGATTTCCTCACTGACACATCATTTGACACATTTGCGTGTTTTCTAGGTGTTTTCTCCAGGTTGTCTCGTTCGTACATTATGTTTGTGTGGTTAAATACAGGGCAGCTCACAAAGCACATATGATGTAATCGTTTCCTCTGAACCAATACATGAAATGTTCAGGCGTCCTCAAAGTGAGCATATACTGATAGATGTCGTTCATCAACCGAGCGATGTGATGAATTTCCAGGATTTTACATTTTGTAATCAAAAAGACGTCATCAGTGTCCTGTTGTAAAATGTTTTAAGATGAGTCAGACACCTCACGGACAGATATCACAGGCAACCTAAAAAAACCGAATTGCCGCAGGGCCGGAGTTTAACCACATGTTTTTTCATGCTCTCTACAGTACATTTTTTACGTCAGTGTCTTGATGGAAATTTACAGACACGCATTTCAACATGTACAATTCTTTCATTTTCAGATCCACAATAGTGACTGCTCAGTGCTCACAACATTGGTTTCCAGAAGTGTTTATCTGATTCATTTTCTCCAAAGAATATTTCAAAACTTAAAAAAACCATAAAAAACAAGCCAACCGGTTCTGAGAACAATCACAACAGTACAAATGTTGATTAGAAGATTGTGTATAAGATTGTGTATAAATGAAATACAAATACCACGAAGCACTGGCAATGATGTAATCAAAACAGCAATTATTGATTATATACTGATTTGACTGATATGCTGATTATTTAAAGTATTAATTATAGGTAATTTATTGTAAGTATAGACTATATATATTTTCTTACAAAATGTCACTATAAGTGCTGATTCTGATTCGCAAATCGATTTATCATACCTTTGTTTATATATGTGTGTGTGTGTGTATATATATGTACACACACATATGTATGCATAAATATATGTTTGTGTATATAGTATATACAAACTTACATTTACATTTAGTCATTTAGCAGATGCTTTTATCCAAAGCGACTTACAAATGAGAGCAATAGAAGCAACTAGAACAGTCAAGGGCAACAATATGCAAGTGCTGTAACAAGTCTCAAGTTTTAGTTTTTTTATAAATTAGACAGACAGAAAATGAATAGAATGATAAGTGCTATTCTTGATTGGTCAGGTGCTGCTGGAAGAGATGTGTCTTTAGATGTTTAACTAATGTTAGAAGCCATTAATCGTGATTAATCTGTTTGACATCGCTTTATATATATGTGTGTGTGTGTGTGTGTGTGTGTGTGTGTGTGTGTGTGTGTGTGTGTGTGTGTGTGTGTGTGTGTGTATGTATGTATGTATGTATGTATGTATGTATAAATACCATACTATGTGTGTGTGTATTAGGGATGTGACGGTGAGGAAATTTTCCCACCGGTTAATTGATGTGTGACAACACCGGTAATACCGGTATCACCGGCGGAGGCTTTTAAATCTAAAGTAACATGCACACGACCGCTGAAAAACGCTGGGTGCGTCTCAATCAGTTCCCTAGTTCAGTAGTCAGGGCACTGATCAAGCATTGATCAGTCTATGATTGAGATGCACGCCATGAATGAATAACAGTTCGTCCCCTTGTTTATACTCGACGCGCCCGCCGCTGAATGACTCCTGCCGCTGCCGAGACTCACGGTCGGATCCTGCTTTATTAAGCAGACACGTTCAGTTTTTATTTGTATTGTCTGTTCTCTAACTGAACTAAATTATTTTATTACTATAAAAAATCAAAAAGACGGTGGGCGGTGCCACGGTGGGCAAGTGATGTAACCGGTGTTGAGTCTGGACACCGGTAACACCGGCAACACCGACTATCGTAGCAAGCCTAGTGTGTATGTATATATATATATATATATATATATATATATATATATATATATATATATTCATAGTCAATAATTAATATGAATAATTTAAATAGACTATAGTATAGTATAGACTATATATGCTGTCAAGTCGATTAATCACATCTAACAAGTTTGTGTGTGTATATATATATATATATATATATATATATATTATTTGTATGTGGTGTGTTCATGTATATAGTAAATACACATGCACATATATATACACACACATATAAACAAACTTATCTTAGAGGCGAATAATCGTTATAAATATGTTATTTTATTATTTGACAGCATATATATATATATATATATATATATTATATGCATAGTCAATAATTAATATGAATAATTTAAATAGACTAGTATAGTATAGACTATATATGCTGTCAAGTCGATTAATCACATCTAACATAAGTTTGTGTGTGTATATATATATTATATTTGTATTTATTATATGTATGTGTACATGTATATAGTAAATACACACGCATATATATACACACATATATAAACAAACTTATATTAGAAGCGAATAATCGTGATGTTATTTTATTATTTGACAGTACTATATATATATATTAGTGATGTCAAATCGTTTAATCACGATTTAACATCTAATTGTGTTAATAATTAATATTAATAATTTAAATATATATCAAAGTCAGCAGAGCTTTATCGCCACATTATATGGCTTCCTCTCCAGGATTATGGGTAGTGTAGATCTTTATTGAGAATTCGGCTAGTGCACCTGCTTTTTTAAATATTAAGTTGAAATTTCATGGATTTATATCTTCTGTAGAATCGTATTGTCTAGTGTAGGTGTCTTGAAGTGTTTATATTTCATTGCTAAAATTCAATTCCTCAGGAGTAAAAGAATGTTCCTGGTATTTCTGGAATCCTGCCGTTGCGCTGCATGTGTGTGCGTTTGTGTGTAATTACCTGTGCTACATGAATGAACTTGGTGAAGACCTCTGCTCGCTGCTGTGGGGTGTGTCTGTTGAGGATCATGAGCTGGACCCACTGGGAGACTCCGTTGCAGAGCATGACAGAGCGCTCGAGCGCCGGATTGTCCCTCACTGAGCCGTGAACCACGTAACTGTGGTAGTCCAGGAACTAGCGTGACACACAACAATAGACACAGCTGAATCCAGACGGCCAAGCACTCACGAATGTGACCGGCAAGACATAACCATCCTCTGATATGATCTGACATGTCCGGGTATGAGTGCGACGGGTGTGATCATGGTTGCTTTATTAGTCAGCTCTTTGTCTGTGCCATCACTCCAGCACTATACTGAGGTTAGACTGTCACACAAACTCAGACTGCACTAGCTTTTCCAGCAACATCTGGTCAAATGTGAGAGATAAGCCTTCAGGCTGACTTACTGAGACGTTGCAGAAGTTTTTGAACTCCAAGTAGCTGAGGTGTTCGGCCATCTCATCTGGTTCCATGTGGTCAAAAAGCAGCGAAACCTTCCTTTTCTTCACAGAGGGAGAGGGAGTCTGGGAAACATTCACTGGAGGATTACTGGTTTCAGACATAGTGATGGATAGACAGAAACCAAATAGATCGTCACAAATCAGACTGGTGAAGACAAGAATGTAGTCAGAAACAAAGAAGTTCAGAAGCTCGTCGTCACATAAACCATTTTCATTTGATTAATATTAGCAATATTTGTTAACAGTGTATAATAATATATATGGGTTAATGACATGACGTGCATATTTTTGTGTCCAAGTGGGTTTTTCCTTTTAAAATAATTTGACATAATATATTATAGATTCTATAAAGCCTAAATAATACATATTATTTGATGTTCTGTTATCTTAAACCCACAAAATGTCAGGTGGCGCAACTCTCCGAACAAATGAAGAGATTAAGAAAAAATAATATGGCATCATTTTAGCCTTTCATATAAACAAATGTTATAAAAATCAGTAGTTTTAAAGCTGTTGAGATGATTGAAAATCTTTTGTCCAGCAATTTGTACAGTATATTCTCAAATGTCAGGGTGGCACAACTGCAAACATGGCTCTTTTATTATGAATTCATAGTCGCGGAGCCGTGAAGGACAAAACCGCCATAGAACTCCAATGAACTACAGCACAAGCCTGTCAAATGTCCATCTTAAAACAAAAATATGTGAATAAGATGCATGTTTTGGGCACTTGTGATCCATACACACAGCACCTGCTGCAGTGTTTCAATCACTAAAAACAACAGGACGTTCTAAAACGTTTATCAAGCAGCAGACAGAGGGGGAACGAACGACAGGCTGAAGAATCCTTGTGCAACCCACCCTTAAAGTGCCGTAATGTACTAAAACAGTGATTATTAAAAGATCAAATTCAGTTAACACCTTTTTGATGATGCATACTATATACAGGCGAGCAGATGAGCCAATAATATGAACGCAACACGTTTTGTTTAGGCATATAATGGGTTTCGAATCGATGGGGAAAAAAATTGCTTAATGAGAAACCTTGTGTTGCATTGCTTTCCTATATAAAGTATGCATCATCAATAAGGTGTATATTGAATTTGGTCTTTTAATATTACTGTCTTACTGCATTAATACTGACTACAAACCTGGTCAAAATGACTGGCGGGCAATGGAGGAAAGCCTTGTTTTGCCCATAGACAGTAAAAGATATGGACACAGCGACCCCATTTACTTCCACGGAGAAAAGTGAAGTCAGTTAGAAGCTCTCAGACTGAGCTTGACGACATAGATGTGACGTGAGCAACCTGTCTGACAGTTGTGAGTCTTCTAGTAGTTGTGCAAACAAAGTGAAATCTGAATCACTGAAACTTGCAGAGACGGAGAGCGTGAGCAGAGGCAACTTTTGGTAAGTATTCTGATGAATTATTTTGTCATTTTGCTAAGTATTTATTTTAATAAATTGCCTCATAGACCGTAAAAGATTGCCTGCGAGCTTCTCCTCCTGTCTATACGGTAATTTCTCTACTGTGCGACAGAGAGTCGCGTGGTTATGACGCAATCGTTAGCCTATTTTTACAAAAGTGGCTTCTTTAGAAATAAACAACGGACAAATGGAGTCTTTAAACGCCTCAGATGTAAAGTTATTCGCTGTCAAAGTGACCCCAAAATGAATGAGTCAATGGGATGCTAACAGCAGGTGATGGCTTGGTTAGCAACGGCCGCCCCTATGGAAGGTACGCTTTCCGGGTGCTGGATTACCCCCTTGGTTTCGCCCTCCAGGTGGCCGTTTCTATAAGCGTGTGACGTCACGTGAAAACTATTGACATGGTAATAACAGTAAGGTTTGTAGATCTCTCTCAAATACTGCTAAAACTGCTCATTTCAAGTATGGGTTGGTTGGCGCGCTTTACATGTCAGTTGGTACAACTCCAGTACATACAACTATTTGGTTGTACCGCCTGACATAAAAACAGTCAAAAAATGCTTTGAAACTTGTTCAAACACATTGACGTTTATGTTTATGCCGCAAAAATATGCATTACATCAGTTTTGTCAATGACCCATACACTATTATATATTAAATATATACTTTTTTTTTTAATTTTCAGCATTATAGTACAGTTATCAATACTATGAAATTGAATTATGTAGTGTCTAAACAAGTGACTCATGTATGTTTTTAAATCATGAGAAACATACATTTTCACTTAGAGTAGATATAAGGTTACGAACGCTCTGGCGATGACCGAAAGCTTTTTTGGCATGCCAATAAAGCTACTTGAATCTGGAATGTAAAATCACTCACATGTAAGGTGTATTGAAGAGCTGATAGTGTGAATCGGTTCCTTCAACCCTGACCAAAGCCCAGAGATCTCCCATTGCTTCTTCTAACAGAGGGTCCACCTCAAACATCAGTCGGAACTGATTCATCCACTGCCTGAGACAGACACAGAAGAAGCGAAAGACAACGAATCCAGTCAATCCTTCCATTCATTAAGTGATTTCTAGGTGCACGTGTGAATGTCGTGGATCCACCAACCTGATGAAGTGGCAGATTTGTGGGCGCCTCTGTCCCCTTTTCTCTGCAGGACAATCCTTATATGTTTTCACAAGTCAAGGAAAAACGAGACCACAAACACTTACACTCAGTGAAAATAATCCGCCCTCAATAAACAGGCTAAACTAAAACAGGGCAGCTCTTGTTTCTTTGTCAGTGGGATTAAGAGCCATGTGAGGCTGCATGTTTTGCTGTGACTGAACCCAGGACTATTCTATGAAGGATGGTCCCAGCTGTTCAGATGCTCTAGGATCTGTTGCATAAATCAATCTTTGCCCATTAGGGTTCGGGTCGAGGTAAAATAACGGCAGTGGTGCTTGAAGGAGGATATAGAGAAAGCAGCTTGTGGGCGAAGATGTGTGATGGTACAACCCAGTTATGCATCATCAGGGTCATATGGACAAGCTGCGTCCCTCTGATCAGTTTCCCTTCCGAGTCTACAAAACAAAACGTTTAGAATTAGATATACAACATGGTTTTAAAGGCATTGCTATGCAGTTGCTAGGGGATTTCTGGCCAAATGAGCCATGGCTTGGATTTCGCCTTCAAAAGTATGTTTTTTCCCGCTTTTTTTATTGTCTGCCAGTGCCATTTGAAAATCGCACATCTTAGAAAAGTCCGTCTCAGCAGTCCATCACCATTAGCAGAAACGGTTCAGTACACTCAAAAAAATTATTTATGATGCTGTTCACTTTATTTAAGCAATTCATCTTGATTTAACACCATTATATTAGGTTTCTGTTTCAAATGTAATTGATTCATGTTAAACTGACTTAAAACCGTTACTCTTTGACATAACTTGATGTTTTCATTTTGAGATAACATGTTTCAATCAAGTAACCCAAAAAATTAAGACTTTCACTTCCCATCATGCTTTGCAAAGGGGCTGAATTCGGAGAGTAAATGTTTAAATAAAGTGCAATTTGATGCATTTTTAACAAGATGAGAAAATTGAGAGACTTTTTAATGCTTAATGTTTTGTTAAGTTGGTATTTAAAAGTGTTATGTTAGTGTTTTTGGAGGTTACCATTGTGGTGAAGTGTAGAGCATGTGCTTGGGGTGAGGACCTACACTGTAAAAAATATTCAGGTTTCCAATTGAAAATTTTCTAGTGAGCGATCACATCTTCATTTTTCAGTTGGCCAAATTTAATTTCTGTGAATTGATGCAATTTTATTAAATTAAAATTCAAGAAATTCAATTTGGCCAACTGAACATTTTAAATGTGATCGCTCACTAGAAAATTTTCAATTGGAGACCTGATTTTTTTACAGTGTACTAATAACTATTAAAGTTGTTTTAATAATAAAAAACTGCTCTGGGCATGCCATGGATGTAACAAAACCATCTTCTGGCTAGTCAATAAAATTTTATAAAAGGTTTTGTAAATGCACTCAAAAGCTGTTCTTTGAATTAATGTAATTAAATCATGGAAAGGATTTCCATGTGATTAAATGGCTTTCTTTCAGCAGTAAGCACTTTTGTTAGGCTAACTTAAATATATAAGTTGGTCCAAAACATTGCAAATTAGTTGGGTTGACACTATTAAATTAAGCTGTGCCTAACCATAGTAAATAAGTTGAATCAACCTTAATACATTAAATTGACCCAACGTAAGTACATTAAATTGGAATAACAGAATTGCATAATGCTGAAAAAAAATCAAGTTAATCATGTGGAAATACTTTCCATGATTTTTTTATGTTCATTCAAAGAGTTATTTTTTTGAGTGTACAAGTTTAGTATTATTTGAGTGTTGTTGACCGATGACCAATAAATGGCTGATATTAAAGGAGCTATATGTAAGAATTGTCGCGTGTTAATCGCTTTTTAATTGCCAATGTGTAAACGGAGACCTTCCCCGACTTCCTAGGTTGTCTATGAAAGCTTGTAGACTGATTTTTATGTGAAGGACTTTTAAAATTAAAAGCATGTGACGTTTATGCTCCCGAGAGCCTCTCTTATCCGTTCAATGACACATGAAACTAATGCTTATACAATGTTCAGGATAATACCGAAAGAGCCATTCTGTACTGTAATATCGATGTGTCATGCAAATAAAAGGGATTCATTCAAACTATAGTCTCACATAGCCAGATCTATATAGTTTATATAAAGCTAAACTCTGCAGGACAGCGGCCCTCCAGGACCGAGTTTGGACACCCCCGGTCTACAGTCTCAAATATGCTTTATAATCCATAACTACCATAACAGTGTAATTTGAATGACCTCATCTGTCGACATGATGTGGGTGAATCGCAGAGCTGGTGCAAACATATCCACATCGCTCTGATCAGATGCTTTCTTAACCACTGTTTTCTCACCACTGTCATTTTTGGTATTCACAACTTATTTTTATATCTAAGCAAAGAACGAAAAATAACTTTCGAGGTCTTTTGCACATTACATGTGCACGAGTTCAAGCACGAGCAATACGTTGCTAATAATGCGTTTCTGAATTCTACATCCGGCCCTTTAAAAACATTTTGGGCGAATATTCCTTTAATTCAGTGTGAAGATATTAATTTTGAAGTTTACTTATGATAGTGTAATTAAATTATAATTATTTTAAATAATCAACTTTAAAGTGAGAATTGGATGACGGAAAAAATCATCTAAAGGGAAATAAACATGAAATATTTAGTATCAACCAATACCGATGCATTTTTAAAAAACTCACATATTGGTCAATAACAGATATGGTACAAATATATAGTGCATCCCTTGTTCGGAACTTAGGGAAAGAAAAATGCTAAGTGTATTACATATAAAAACAGCAAAAGGGGGGTGATGAAAAAACAACTGAGAGAGTGGGGGAGAGACATCTAAAGATAGAGCGAGCAAGAGAGAGGGCAGGCCTGCGAAACAATCAGGCTTTGTCTCATTAGCATAGAGGGACAAACACATTCCCAGGCCCTGAATGCTAGTAAACCAAAAGATTTCTCTCTGTTTCTCTGTTTCTCTCTTCCTCTCTCTCTCTTTGACAAGAGCAGCTGTCCCTCTGTCCCTCACACTCCTCGGCAGACTTACATAATCTGGCTGGCACATGGGAGACTGGGAATGATGGGCACATGAGGCCGGAGACAGGGCTGAGAACCCCAGAAATGTGGGAGATGTATGAATTTCTGCTCTGACAAGTGATGTGCACAGGGCTTGATATTAAATGTGTTGCTCAACAGACACTGTGGCTTGTGGTTTTCCAAAGTTACTAGAAAGTCTGCATTTTCACTGATCGCAATTTTGACATCAGTACCAGGGGAAAAACCTGCCATATCATCATAGTGAAAATAATTTGGCATCAGGTATATTAGGCTGATGTCACTTTAAGACCTGATGCACAGATCCATTATACTGTTATGCTGCGTTCACACCAAATGCAAATAGAGCGTCAAAATCGCGTCTACTGCGTCTAGTTTGGCGCGTGAACATTTTGAATACATTTGCGCGTCCGCGGCGAATTAGACGCGCGTAGAAATCGAGCGTTTGAAGCGAAATAGACGCGTGTTCAAGGCATTCCAGGAGAAATATGCCATAAAACACCACTCTGCCTCTTAATTTTCATTAAAAATATATATTAAGCATTAATAGCCACACATGTGGTCCAGGCAACTCCTACATTATCTTCACTGAATGTACATTTAAATATCCTTAAAAAAGAAAGTTATGAAACTTCTCTTTGCCCTCAGTCAAAATGATTTGGCAGACAACAAATTATAGATTCATGACACCAAAGATCGCCCGTTAGATCCACACAAGACGAACCACTACAGGACATCAGAGCCAGCGGCAAACGTCAGAAGGACTAGCCGAGGAAAGGCTGCTCTCGCCGGGGTTAATGATCGCTGAGCACCCGGTGATAGCCTGGATCTCACAACTCCAAAAACGCAAGACTATTTTTTTTAAATAGGCGCTCTTTTTATAAATAAACCACAGATTTGAGCTTTAAACAACTACATTCCCGCCTGAAAAAGTCTTAAAACTACATTTTGTGACACAATAGTAGAATTTTTAAATTATGCAGGGTTTCTCATCACGTCACTTTACCACGTGACCACAGCAAGCAGGCTTCTGATTGGTTAACGCGACGCGAATTGATGCCAAAGTTCAGACTTTTCAACTCGGGCGTCAGACGCGGATTCGCTTCAAACGCGTGAATGCACAAAAAGCACAACTCGCGCATAACGTTTGTATCGCACAAGACACTCTATTCGCGCGAATGAGGCGGAATCGCGTCCATCGCGCAGAGTGAAACGCGTGTATCGCGCCGCAGGACCTCCAGACGTGCGTCAACGCGCCTTTCCATTGACTTAACATTGGAAATCACTAGCGCCAGACACTCTATTCGCGTTCGGTGTGAATGCAGCTTTAGACATGCGTTTTCTTTCTCAAATGTTTATGTTCACTTAAAACAGAACTGACTGTTTTTTTGTGAATACTTGCCAAGACCGGCATTTTGACATTATTTTGTGTGTGTTTGAATGCTTAAGCACAATAAGCAGCGAAAAAGAACTCAGTTTAGTCCTGAGAGGTGCGCGCACTTTGGGTCTAAGCACAAAATCTGCGGGAATGAGTAAAAAGATGTGCAATATGCGCAATCACACCGAAATTCAAGCCCTGTAAAAGCAACAATATTCATCCGGAGCAAATGAAACGAGTGAGTGAGTGGAGGCGGGTTTGTGTGTAACTGATGAGAGAGAGAGAGAAAGAGCAGCTGGTATCATGTATTTAACGAAAAAATTTGTATTAAAAGCGTTTAGATATTTCAGTATCAATACGTATTGAAAAATCGATATTTGTGACAACACTACATTGCACTTAGTTTATTATACAATTGAAAAATGTATATAAATTTCAACTCGCCAAAGTGGCTAGTAGGAGTGCACTGCTGAAATGTATGCCCTGGATGTAAGCTAGGGTTCCTTTAACTACTCAGAAGTCATCATTTGGACATGTTTTCTTCATGAAAACAGGACAAGCAACCTGTTGAATGCAAATGGCTGACATTGACAGACAGATACAAGTGAGCCGGACACTGACCGAAGCAGTGGAGGCAGCGGAGGATGAGTTCGTCCAAGCTGGCAGAGCGGAATGAGTGAGCCGGTGGACTCTGAAGAACCCGGCTGATCTCCTGAGGACTCGGGCAGGTCATTCTCCTCTGTACTGGTCTTCTGTTCTTTATCACAGCACTGGGTTTCCTGCTGCTGGAGACACGTGAAAAAAAAAGATCGAGTTGCCTTGATGCTTTTAAAATACCCAACCAAGCCCCAACAAAGTGCAGGTATATTCAAGCAAACAATGCTGATCAACAGTACAAATGGGGACATGGACACAAGTGTTTATTCAAAACTCACAAACACAAACAAACTAAATATAGTATCTATAGCAACAGTTTACAGAACAGACGTAGTTTAAGCCGCGAATCAAATCACAGACGTTTTACGGTATCACGTCGGCCACTTGTCTTTATCAGGCTAAGCAGATCTTTTGTTGAATATTATGAAATGTGTTGTTGATGTGACCCTTTAGTGTTGTTGATGTTGAACATTTCATTTGTGGTTCTTTAGCACAGCAGTGATGGCGGTGCTTTGATAATGGGTTATATGTGAGGCTGCTGAAGAGATCTGGTCATGATACATTTTCTGTTTTGCTAAGACTACCCTCTTGTCTGTTTATGCTAATAACCTATTTGTTTCTTCATAGGTCTGACATAAAGTTTCACATGGCGTGCCGTACATCATTAAAAAACATGTCATAGACTAACAATGTAGGAGAGAGCTGAGTCATATTAAAGTGTGAGACTTGAAGCATGGGAATTTTTTTTCTTCTGCCAATAAGGTAACACCTAGCAACAACTTAGAAACACCCTAGCAACCACTTAAAAAGCCATAGCAACCAGACAAAACTACTTAAGGTGGGTAACACTACACTTTGCGTTCCATTGACTTCCATTTTTACGTTTGTAAATGCGGGATACGGGAATGCAAGCTCAAGCAAAGAAGTTTCACATTTTGCTGCATTCCAAAGTTCAAGTTTGGTGAACTCTGAACTCTGCGTATTCATATATTATGTGAAGATTTGTGACCCTTTAGCAGCTGAATAAAAGAATGCAAACTCTAAATCTATGCAGAACATCTTAGAAACCATGTATAAATAACCTAGCAACCAGCCAGAACATCCCCAACACCTACTTAGAAACGCCCTAGCAACTTCACAGAACACTTTAGAAATGCCCTAGCAACCACACAGAACACTTTAGCAACCACTTATAAATAGTCTTGCAACCCATCCAGAACAGAATCTACTTAGAAACACCCCAGTAAACTAATAGAACATGCCAAACTCCTTACAACCCCAGAATTCTTAATTAACCACTTAGAAACGTCCTAGCAACTATACAGAACACATTAGCAACCACTTAGAAACACCCTTGTAACAACCCAGGACAATTTAGCAACCATCCAGAAATGCCCTAGCAGCAACCACTTATATATCTTAGCAAGCATTTAGAAACACCCTAACAACCTGCCAGTACACCCAAACCCACAGAAGACCTCAGTGACTGGATAGCAACATCCTATCAACTAGATGGGCATTGGCACGATTTGTTCAATTGGGGTCTATCACAGTATGCAAGGCAAAAAATTATAAATATTGAAGAACAGGTTATGTAATACAATTAATATGCAATGCAGTGCATTTATCAAAATGTTCCTCTCTAGGTTAACTTAGCTGATTAACGAGTTTTTGGACATTGAATGGCTTTTCTGAGGTAAATTTAACATCATTTACAAGTTGTTTTATTGTGTCATTCCGCGATTGAAACAGTGATTAAGCGTTTATGAGACATGATACGGATTTCAGTAAGTTGTAACTTACTCTATCTTTCAACATATGTTAATTCATGTTTATTTCATACTGTACTGTAGGCTATTTAGCAATAAGTCGCGGAAGAGATGATAAGTTCACGTGCGCTTCATGAACTGAAGGCGCTATCCGCGCCATATTAAAGAGCGCCAAAACGGTATTTATTGTTTGAATTTCTTAATATATTTGACAGAATTTGAAAGCTGAGACGTTGTTTCATATCAGAAGTAACACAGCACAAAGCTTATTGCGATTTATTGGATGGGAGGCGCGCTAAAGTTCATTCATCAACTGAAAACAGTATCGATTTTTGGGATCTGGACCTCTTCAGTCAGAACTGACCAAACATTTTTACGTTTTGAAGTTTTAAAATGTTTTGCTTCATCGAATGGTATGACACTTGGGGACTTTTGTCGCATTAGAACACACACACACACACACACACACACACACACACACACACACACACACACACACACACACACACACACACACACACACACACACACACACACACACACACACACCAAACATGCATATGAATCGGATATGTTAATATATATAAAAAAAACTAAAGAAAAATTTGTAAATAATCTTTCAATATTGCATTAATGTATGTATATATATAGCTCATAAAATGGTATAAAAATTGCATTGTATTATAAAATCCCCTCAAAATTCAAAATAATAATCAAAAAAATATTATTGAAAAAATATATAGGCTACTACATTGATTTTCCTGAAAAATACAACAACAAAAACATTATAAGTCTTCAGTCACGTTTGACCGTGAAGGTACCAAGTGTGACCCAAAAATGAAGGGGCTTGGAAGGGAATCGATTTCAGTTCTTCAAAATAAGAATCGAGAAATCTTTTTTTTTTTTTTACCCTGCCCTACTAGAAACCACCCTAGCACTTTTGCTGTGAGTCTTGCACAGGGCAAGCAGCACTTAAATTATTTATAAAATATAAATATCTAGTGGCTAAAATTGTTCAGATGGAAACCTGCAGGTAGAAATTAAATATGGTTTAAATCTACTCTAACACATTTTTTTTATGTCCCCTGATGCCTTTGACAGAGGGCAATTCCCCTTGAAGTCTGCAGCACAGACCTGTGTTCATGTGCGACTCTTTGTGCTCTGCAAGCCCTACCGGTAGATCAGGTATGTTGATGTTTACAGTAAGTTTGTGTGTTGATATCTGTCGCCCTATACAGTAGATGTCACTATTCAGGCCGTCAATGTCACAGGAAGAGAGACAGTTAGAGAGTGTAGATAAGCATCTCTGTCTCTCTGCTTTGCTCTCTCTTTTTTTCAGACAGTCACACAAAGAAAACAACAACATTGAACATCAGTGTACCAGTCGGTAAAATTCACAGCTGCTGACTGCTTAAGTAAGTAATATGTCCTTCTTGGACTAGGACATTGAATTGTTGCTTTGACTGCATCAGCAAGAATCACTGTGGTCTGTGACGGCAGTGACACGAACAGGAAGCTGGTCGTGACTGCAGAGAAGTAGCGATGAGTTCTTAGAATGTCCAAACCCCTCCCAAATGCTCTCTCTCCCTTCCTCCTGACTCAATGTCCAGTTCAGCACTCTCGTTTTCAATTCTCTCTGCACACACACACACAATGCACACTGACGTTTACCTTCTCATCTCTTTAAGCAAACCAAGTCTAACCACTGAGGTCAGGGCTACACGAATACACACTCCGGCCAAGTGCATAAACTCACTTCGGGTTAAAGTTTGTAGACCAGGAAGACTTTCTTTAAAAATGGCCTTCCTATTTATACCTTCATAAAATACACCTCATATTTCCTCCTCTTCCTTTCACTCTATTTCTGACTGGCCAAATATTAGACATGACTGCATAAATGCAAATTCCCCATCACATTTTCACCTCTCCTGCTTACTCATTTGCATCGACCTCTACGGCTGATGACAATACACAACACACACTACAGACCTCTACACGCATACACATAGATACAGACTCACACAAACAGTAAACAAATGAGGGAACATGCACTTGGTTAATGTAAATGAATTTGTAAACAAGTCTATGCAAATGTATATGCTGCGTTGAATCAGCTGAGACCTGGTGATACAATGTTGTGTCAATATTTGGGTCGTGATACAATAATATAATAATTATGACTATATTTAACAGTTGCGACTTCATTTAATCTTATATTGCTATTTAACTCTTTCCCCGCCATTGATGGCGCTTCCCTGTCGTTGATAGAAATGTCCGGCAATCCATATTTTCACTGTTATATGCGCTATTACATTAGCCTGACAAGCCAGACCCACATCAAGATGTTGGGTCTGGAAACTCACCATTAGCAGGGCTCAATCCGAGGGGCGGGATAAACGGTCGTCTTTCAAATTCCCTCTGCACGCAATTGGATAGCGCCATGAACACCACAACCAATCAGAGCAAAGAAGAAGGTGAAGCGGAGCTAACGTTCGTTGGTAGATTAAACTTTTACTGTATCTCGTCGGCAAAACTCCAAACACATCTTCTTTTCTTAAGAATAACTTCAGTGCCGTTCTTTGTTCTTTTCTCAAAGAAAAGCTTAACTCCAAGTCTCCCAGAGTCGCACCGAAAGCCGATTCGAAAGACCGCTGTTCGCCTGCATCTTTTTTACGAGTAGCACACAGAACCTGCGCAACTCTGCCGTCATAATGTTAAGCCCGCCCACCGACTCTATACACGATGTGATTGGCCTGACCAGAGTTTGGTTTTTCCAGCTCGCAGTTGCTAGACTACACTCGCGGCAAATTAGATTTGCTGCCGCTAGGGTGCGTCTAGATTTCTAGGCTACTATTACGTATCTTTTGAAAGAGTACAGAATCTCCAGATCAAACAGGCGAAGAAGAAGCAGAAACAAGCGATAGAAGCATTGCTGACGCACATGTAAAATAACGCGATCATCAACATTAAACAGCATATCAATCAAAACTATCTAATGTTACTGAATGAAATGTCGACCCAGGACGAGCTCTAGGACTATAAAACGTTGGGGTGTTGATGGACTCAATCTACTCCATCTGTGTTTTGATCATCGCTCTGAATCCGATCTGGACGTAGTCTTTGAAAAAAAAACCTGATTATCTAATTTTGTTCAAAATGTTGCTTTTTATATGAAACTTACCCGCATTCAAGTGTTGATAAAAAAGGAATGCATGAAGCTAGAATCAAAGGCTCATGTCACACAATTGTGACTTTATATCTTGTAATTTTCTAGCCTGGATACCAGCCGAACTTTTGAGGTCGGGAAGTTCGGTCTGGACTTGATCCGTGGTGGAGCAACTATGCTCAAACCAGAGCTGTTCGGACAAATCAAATTGTCAGGATATATATACTTTATACGATGATGGACAGATGATCAACAGTAACGTAATCATCCACGTCACCAGAGCCATAGAGAGAGAGAGTTGCGACAACGGAAGTTCAAAACGCTTGATAGTCACGTGATTCATGTAGACCTCGAATAGTTCCAGGAAGTGCTTTGACGGGCAATTCAAATTGATAGTCACAGTGACAGAACTGCGCTTTTTGGTAATTAATAGTCAATAAATGCATTGATTTTCAATAATTTTATTACACATATACATGTGTATGTAGCATGAGTATGTAGTTACAGCGATGTTGTTTTTAAAATATATATTTTTTTATATAGCCGCCATTGCTGTAAAAAAAACCGTTCCATTGGAGTCTATGGAGTTGTCGCAACTCTCTCTCTCTATGGCTCTGCACGTCACCAAAGAGCGCTTGGGTTGAATTTGTTTACTAAACGGAGAACTTGTTCGTATATGCACTCACCTTTACTATTTCTTTCAAAAATGAAGATGGTGTTGGTAAGTACTCCGTGTATCCTTAAATTCTTTTTACAACACCGGCAAAGATCGTTTACACTCATCTTCTTCTTCTACTTCTTCCAGCGTGTGTGCAGTTGAGTTCTGTTGACAACTATGCGTCGCTCAACACTTACTACTACGTCACTTACACCGTTGCTCTGATTGGTTGTAGGTCTATCCAATTGAGTGCGGAGGCATTTTATTTCCTGGTTCGGTTGAAACACGCCCCCTAATCACAGCCCAATGGAGCAGTATCAGACTCATATTCTGACTACAGTCTGAGTATGACGACGTCAGGCTAGTAATTTTCAAGTCAAGGTGATAAATGTCATTAATGTGTTTTCTTTTTTACTCTGAAGGGGCTCTATTGCATAGAGCAGCAGTCTCTGCAATATTTCAGTGTGTATCTGGTATCTGGTATGGTAGTGAAAGCTCCCTGTTAAGCCCGGGACACACCAAGCCGACGTCAAAGAACAATCGGCAACGAATATCGACTGTAATGTCACCTCTCGTCGGCTGCGTCTCGGCCAAACAGCTGCGCTTGAACACACCAAAAAGACTAAAGGCAACTGTCAACTAGCACTTGCGTTCTGCGCCTGCGTGCAAGTAAATATGTCTAGGTATCTGTCAGCAGGTATCAATAATCTATTTTCGTCATTTAAAAAGGGAAACGAAACTAGGACTGCGGATATACAAGCCATAAACAAAGCAGCGCTTGCTTAGCATTTTGAACATCGATCACGCTGATCCAGTCGGCTCATGTTATTCTGAAAATATTCATGCATTCGATTGCTCAGGTAAAATGACGTAAATTATAATCTGTACCGTCTTTACTAGTTCGCTGTCATTACTTTAATTTTTATTCTTGTGCGCTGACTCGTTCGCTAAGCTGACCAGCCAAACAGAGTTCTCTCTCTCACCGACGGCCCGACTCCCATTCAACATGGTCAATTAGCCCAGCGGAAAACATAAAAAAAACTAAGCCGACCGACGCTCAAAAGCGGCCCGATGTTGCCCGACAGCCGACCATCGGCTTGTTGTGTCTCTGTCTTTAGGGTGTGGGGTAGCAGGGTTTAGGGTTTCTGTTGTAGCAGTTCCTGTTTTGGTATGTGTGTTTGCTCCGGCAAAAAAAGGCCTAAGCGAAGTACAGTATGAAGCACTGCTCACACAGAAGTCAGCATTTCAAGCCAAGCAGATTTCTGGAGAAGCCAAGCAAAAACTTGAGCGAAATCGGGGTGGAAAGGTTTTCACCCTCACGTGAAACTCCAGAAAGCCGTGGTGTAAAGTATTTGAGTACTTGAGTGCTTGCTCTAGCCACAAATCAACTGTTTCTTTGCATGTCTCTTAGGTATCTAGGGCTAGTGCATCTTTGAGCCATTGATTACGATTAAAATACTTAAGTAGGCCTACTGTTAAAATCAGATACTCTTAAGACTAGGACTCGGATCACAAATAGACGACTATTTGTGATCCGATCGACCAAAACGCATCTTAATACCAGGTGTAAACAGGGCCTAAAAGTCTTAAGAGTGTCTGATTTACCAGGAGACACATCCCCGTTTACACCTGGTGTTTTAATCCGTCTCTTTTGTCCACTTTCAACCACTTCTGTCCTGATTTCTTCGAGGGTAGGGTCTATAAATCTAAATCTTTCAATCTAATGGACGCGGAGACGACGGAAAAACACAGGGAGAGCATGATCATCAGCTTTCAGTTTCTGCTCTGATAGCCGCAATGACCACGGTGAACACTGTGAGTGTGTGTTAGAAAAATTGCGCTTGATGTTTTCCGTCTTCAAAACAAACTTGGGTCTTCAGTCGACCAAGTTTAAATCCTGTCTGGCTAGCGCGCTTCCCATAATGTTTACTCATTTGGTCAGTAGGTGGAGAGTAGACGGTCTTTTGTGGCTGTTCAAATGCATTCGACCACATGAGCATCTACACTACGAAAGCAAACCGGTCAAATGTGTTTTCGACTACCTCTGGAAGGGGTAGAAAGTGGACAAGCTCAAAAGTTTACACCTGTATTTAACGTCGTCCACTTGTGATCCGATCGAACAAAACGCATCTTAATACCAGATGTAAACAGGGCCTTACTCAAGTGGTATTGAAATGGGTGACTTGTAATGAGTCATTTTCACTGTAAGGTATCTGTTCTTATGCTGTATGGTGTTAAGGTAGTATTTACACCTCGCCTGTGAAAAATGCGAGCAACAGTAAATGTGAACACACCTTAAGGTGGAAACGGGTTTCCATAGTTTGGATTTGGGTCGAAAATAAATAACTAAGCTTCTGTTAATCTAATATCCAATGCTACTGTGCTAACCTTCTCACCGTCTTGCTTCATTTTACAACAAATATTCATGTGAAAAACGATCAATTATTGTAATTAAGTATATGACCCCTATAGATTCAGTGTGCTTCTATCTGAGTAGGTTTCTTTAAGCAGCAGTTTTGTTTGTTTGTGTCTGCACATGACCCTGGCATTCAGTATCATAATCCAATGAAACATTTGCAATCATACAGTGTATGAGTGTTTCAGCCATGCACAGCACCTACTCGCTCACTTTCTCTTCCTCTCCTCCTGCACCCTTTGCTCTATTCATGTCATTCAGAAAACAACTTCTCCTTTCTCTTTGGAAATCCCCCCAACCTCCCCCTACCCCTTCCCAGCCACAGTAGCCAGTGTTTTACTCCCAGTTCCTGGCTACATCTCCAGCTCCATTACCCTACCCCAACCCCCTCCCTCCTGCCTCCTGCCTCCTGCTTTCTCCTCATCTCCCTCTTTTTCTCTCTTCACTAACACACACACACACACACACACACACACACACACACACACACACACACACACACACACACACACACACACACACACACACACACACACACACACACACACACACACACACACACACACACACACACACACACACACACACACACACACACACACACACACACACACACAGTCAGGGAACATGCAAATTCTTGCCTTTCTTTCGTTAATTGATTAATTGATGCCAGAGCCCTTTGAAGGTCTTGTTTGTATCTCTCTCTCTCCATGAGTCTACACCCTCTCCATCTCTGCTTCACGTACCAGTGACATTTATATTTGACAAATACGGATATATTTGTCACATATTTATTCAATATACATATATAAAACAAATAAATATATAAAACATTTATATATATATATATTTATATATATATATATATATATATATATATATATATATATATATATATATATATATATATATATATATATATATATATATATATATATATATATATATATATATATATATATATATATATAAATGTTTTATATATTTATTTGTTTGGGTCAGCATTTTTTTAGAGTGTACATATATATATATATATATATATATATATATATATATATATATATATATATATATATATATATATATATATATATATATATATATATATATATGTACACTCTAAAAAAATGCTGGGTTAAAAATAACCCAAGTTGGTTGAAAATGGACTAACCCAGCAATTGGGTTGTTTTAACCCAGCGGTTGGGTTAAATGTTTGCTTAACACAACCCAATTGCTGGGTTAGTCCATTTTCAACCCAACTTGGGTTATTTTTAACCCAGCATTTTTTAGAGTGTATATATATATACTGTAAACACTGTAAAAAGGTTGCTTAAATTTAGCTTAAATTGCCTTAAATTTGAAGTACAATCAACTTGGATGTAAGTCATTTCAACTTAAATTACATTATGAGTTGAATCTTGTATAACAAAAAAAGCTGAAAATTGAACTTATACTTAATAATATTGAACTTAATTGAACTTGAACTTAATAATAAAACTTATTTTGATGAGTTAAAGCAATATAAAAACATATGTTAGATATTAATAGATAATAAGATAATAGATATGTATGTAACGTTTATTTGTTTTAATTGCTTTCATATATAGTGTTCAAATATTCCGTATTTATTTTTATTGGAATATTTATTATGAAATATTAAGCATTAAATATCAAATAGTACATGCTTGCAAAAACTTGCTGTAAAGAGACTCATGCTGATAGCATCACTGTAGCCACTGCTGTCTGTCATTTCCAAGCAATCAGATAAGAACTCTGAGATAACAGGCACAAAAGAAACGCCCCCAAAAGCTCCTAGTCAGAAATATCGATTCTACCATTCTCACGTTGAGATGAATTTGCGCCATTTGTCTAGTTATGCCAGTAATTATTCGCAGGCAGAATGTGCATGTTCTCTGACATCTTTGTAAAATCTGACTCCATGTGTAGCATTCGTTAACTCTGCGATTAGGTTTTAAATGAGTTGACAATAGCAATGTTTCTTCATAACACCAACCAGTATATTCCTGCTAATGCCTCTTATGTACTGTAAACACAACGAGCGAACATACCTCCATCCACAACGGGTCACAGAAGAATAACTAGGTCAAAAGCAATTCATCTCCCTAGTGCGAAATCCCCTCTCAAAGATCAGAGACAAGCACCACCGCTACTTCACGGCATACACGCGTGAATCTATACAATCTTGCTAAGGCAAACATAAGTCTGAGCCCCAAAGAGAGCGTCTGAGTGATGAATGTGCAGTTTGAACCGTTTTTGAAAGTGACTAGCCTGTCTTTCTCATAGAGAACTGAAACCTAAACACAAAGTTCTGAAGAACATGAGGAGAAACCACAGCTCTGTCAGATAACCACAGTGATCACTTTGCAGTGCGCTGCAAAATGAGGCACACACAGCCTCAAGTGCACATTAAACCCAGTGACCCGGAGAACTAAATCAGCGTTTTTGCGTTGAGGCAACCTCGAATCGCTTATAAAAGAACGTGGACACCTGTCAAAGCACAGTCAGAAGGGAATAGAAAGTCTGTACCTTTTTGACTCCTTGCGATTCATGGTGCCAAATCCTGTCCACCGTTGGTGTCCCTCCAGGCTGCTTAAACCCTTACTTGTCCCATCAGGCACCTTGCAGTCGCTCTCCTCCAGCCAGAGGTACTAAGTGACCTCTTACAGGCTGGGACGAACAGTGGCTGTTCAGTCACGGCTGTCAAAACTTCAAACCTGAAAACCAGCTGTTGCGGCTCTCTCTCTCTCCCTCTCTCTCTCTCTCTTACTCACTCACTCACTCACTCTCACGCACTCCCCCTTTTTTCTTTCTCTCTGAATATTACCAGAGAACGTCAACCACAGGGCAAATAGTTACCAAAACAATAAATAAAAGAAAGTTCAGCAACCCCTATTCAACGATAGCACATTAGAAATGAAAACAAAAAAAAAGGCTAAAACCGTAGACTTAAAAAAAAAAAGTTGTCGAAATGAGCATGATCACAACAAACAGCTAACTGCATTCAATACAAACAAGTCCCTATTTAAAATACAGGCACTGGCTCTGAGAGATAGGGGAACTGTCATCTGTGTGCATGTGTGACAGAGGGAGGGGAGAAAAGTGAGCGAGAAAGAAGAGAGGGAGGGATTGAGCTCTTTGGAAAGAGTGTGAGAGTGAGTGATACAAATTAAAAATCATTGAAAGGCCGATTGAAAACAGACAGGGGCCAAATCAGAATGAGAATTCTGTCCCGAGTTTGCTCTCATTAACTTCCTATGTGTGTGTGTGTGTGTGTGTGTGTGTGTGTGTGTGTGTGTGTGTGTGTGTGTGTGTGTGTGTGTGTGTGTGTGTGTGTGTGTGTGTGTGTGTGTGTGTGTGTGTGTGTGTGTGTGTCTGTGTATGTCCTGGTAAACTACATTATGGGGACAAAATGTCCAAGTTACAAGATGGCAATATCCAAAATCCTTGACCTTGTGGGGACATTTTTGGTCCCCATGAGGAAAACAGCTTATAAATTATACTAAGAGATGTTTTTTGAAAATCTAAAAAGCAGAACGTTTTCTGTGATGGGTAGGTTTAGGGGTAGGGGATAGAATATACAGTTTGTACTGTAAAAATATCATTATGTTTATGAAATGTCCCCATAAAACATGAAAATATGTGCGTGTGTCCTGGTAAACCCTACATTATGGGGACAGAATGTCCCCACAAAGATGGCAATATCAGGACATTTTTGGGTCCCCATGAGGAAAACAGTATAAATCATTTAGTGTAAATTATGTTTTGAAAATATACAGTTTAAAAACCATTACATCTATGGAGAGTTCCCGCAAAGATAGTGAACCAGACATGTGTTTGTGTGTGTGTGTGTGTGTGTGTGTGTGTGTGTGTGTGTGTGTGTGTGTGTGTGTGTGTGTGTGTGTGAGTATGTGTGTGTTTGTGTCTGTAAGTGTGTGTGTTTGTGTGATTGATTGAGTGTGTTTGTGTGGGTTTGATTGCATGTGTGTGTGTTTGTGTGTGATTGAGTTTGTGCGTGTTTGTGTGTGTCTGTTTCAGGTAAACTAAAATATGGGGACAAAATGTCCCCACAAAGATGGCAATATCTCAAATCCTTGACCTTGTGGAAAACAGCTTATAAATCATACAGAATAATGTTTTTTGAAAATGTAAATTGCAGAAAGGTTTAGGGGTAGGGTTAGTGTTAGTGTAAGGGGAGAGAATATACAGTTTGTACAGTTTAAAAACTGTTACATCTATGGAGAGTCCCCGCAAAGATAGTGAACCAGACATGTGTGTGTGAGTATGTGTGTGGAAGTGTGTGTGTGTGTGTGTGTGATTGTGTGTGTGTTTGTGTGTGATTGAGTATGTGCGTGTTTGTGTGTGTCTGTTTCAGGTAAACTAAAATATGGGGACAAAATGTCCCCACAAAGTTGGCAATATCCAAAATCCTTGACCTTGTGGAAAACAGCTTATAAATCATACAGAATAATGTTTTTTGAAAATGTAAAATGCAGAAATTTTTGTGTGATGGGAAGGTTTAGGGGTAGGGGTAGTGTAAGGAGAGAGAATATACAGTTTGTACAGTATAAAAATCATTATGTCTATGGAATGTCCCCATAAAAAATAAAAACCCAATGTGTGTTTGTGTGTGGCCTGTTAAACCCTACATTATGGGGACCACAAAGATGGCAATATTCAAAATCCTTGTCCATGTGGAGAAATGTTTTGGTCTCCATGAGGAAAGCAGCTTATAAATCAGACTAAATTATGTTTTTTTGAAAATGTAAAAAAGCTGAAGGTTTTCTGTGAGGTTTGTGTTTATGGTTAGCAGATAGAATACACAATTTGTACATTATAAAATCATTGTGTCTATGGAAAGTCCCCATAAAAAAATTGTGCGTGCGTGTGTCAGTGTGTGTGTGTGTGTGTGTGTGTTACACATATTTCAGTGCCAGTTCCTTGCCTCCAGGCCACAGGTAAATGAGTGAGCATTCGGGTGTGTTTTCCATGAATTTCCGCGTACAGTATTGGCCAATTGTCGCGTGTGTGTACCTGCTGTTCACTTGTTAGCCTTGGGTCCATTTTTAATCCTCTTCATCCCTTCGTTTTCTCTCTTTAACAGTAAGGTAGTGTCTCCAGGGTTGAATCCCTCCACGTGCAGCTGGAGCGGGACACTGAAAGGATGCCTTGTTGAAGATGGAGGAGAGAGGGGAGATGATAGGAAAGACTGCTGCATGTGTGTCCGTGCGTGTGTCTGCATGCAAACTCTGTGGGAACCTGTGCTCATGTGTGTGTGTGTATTCAGACAGAGGTGGGTTTCTCATGCAAGCCAGGCGAGGGGGGCTTCTGTCGGTTGAAGGACGGGTGTGAATGAATCAACCGCCATCTTTCAGAATGACACCTAGAATATCAATTCTGTGAAATGTGGCTTGTCTGCTCTGCTCTGTTGGGGACACATTTATCTCTGAGTTGCTGCAGAAGCGTTTGTGTGTTGTGTGAAGACTGTTTCTACCACAAATGAACTTGCAACAGGGCCCTTGCTCATCACTCCACCTTTGTTTACTTCCTCAAAATGGTTAAACTAGTCTTTCATATGGCAAGGAAGCACTTGCACTGGCTTATTTTACAGAGTTACATCTGATTGTGTATTTGTCAGAAACAGGAGCTGGACTTTGTTAATAGCTTTTCTCTTTTTGACGTCTCGCTGCACATTCTGCAATTGCATAACCCAAGAAACCACATCGGCACCCAATGTCAGTGTTTAAAATAATCAATGTGTTAATAGAAATAAAACTAAATTGTCCCCTCAGCTACTAGAAACTGGTTCTATCGAGCCCATACAGGCTATTATTTGCTTCATCTGATGTTGGTCAGCCAGGGCACAAATATTATTAGCAAACAATGGGTTCCACCAAAAAACTATAGTAAATTATTGCTTCTACACAAAATGTGGTAACTTGGTACTAGGAAACAGTTTTTATATATAGAGTAGACTGTTATTCTATATAAAGTAAAGTTTCTTTTGTTTGAAGGAGCTCTCATAGGCCTGTCATTGTATTCATACTCCATATAAATTTTTTTTTAATATATAATAAAATGTATGCAGTTTTATGCACTTACATTGAGACTACACTGAATAAATGTACTTTAAAAACATATTAATTAATTAATAATAATATTTTTTTAATCACATGTTCGAGTATTAAAAGTTGTGATTGGTCGCTAAGCTTTCCGACCGGAAGTGGAGACCGTTGGAACAGAAGTTTTAAAAAAACCAAACTGTCTCATTTCGAGTCACTGAAGGATTAAATGTAAAATAAAACTTTTAAATGTCATGGCAAATATATGATTAAGTTTAAGTTAATTATTTATCTTTTCATTTGAAAGGCCGTGATGAAGCTGTCAAGCCGTTATTAAATATGAATACCGTCGGTAAGCGTTTTATTAAATGATAATGAAACTAGTTATTATCATATAAAGAGTGTTATGTTATTATGTATCATAATCTTATGTATTATAGTGACCTAATACATGTCTCATATTATAATATAGCCCACTGTAAATAATTCTAGCTTCAAATGTATTTCCGTAGTGAGTTTGTGAGGTGATGCGCTGCCATCTAGCGGTGACTTTGAAGGACTACAGGACGTCGGGTTCCCAGTCTTCATTACGTGGTGTCTGAGCATGCTCTCTGAAGTTCAGACCCCTCCAAAATCCATCAGCATCCCTGTTACTCCATACTCTGATGTAGTTGCAGTTTGGCTTGAGAGAGAGGAGGGACACGCACAGAGATGACACTTGGATGGAGACTGTGGAGGTGAGGAGAGATGCCAGCTGTCATGTTTATGTGTGTTCGTGGTGTATGAGTGTGTGTGGTTGAGTGCAGCACGTTGGCTGATTTTCCTTGAGTAATTTTAGGGGTGTGTTGCTTATGCAGCTGTCAGACTGTCTAGCCGAATGTGTGCACGCAGAAAAGGCAAATATGATTGAATATATGATTAGATTGATCTATCTATCTATCTATCTATCTATCTATCTATCTATCTATCTATCTATCTATCTATCTATCTATCTATCTATCTATCTATCTATCTATCTATCTATCTATCTATCTAATTAATTGCTTGTTTAATTGGTCTGCTGGCTCAGTGCCCTGTTGGACTCTTGTGTTGATTTTACTTTCATCACTTGCATTTCGTTCCTGATCCAGAGTCTTAAAATGACACAATAATGTGGATATAGTGTATACAGTATTTTTCCAAACTAAAATATTTTCTGCATTAGAGAAAGGTCATCAGACAAAAGTCATACTTCAGCAGATTGAAAGGGAATTTAGAGCACCCACATTTTGGTCAAACTAACTCATTTGTATTCTAATACAGTTTGTATCCTACATGTACTAAATGATATTAAAATATACTGTAAATAATTTGTTACTGTATATATATTCATTTATATAATTTTCAAATTTACAAATGTATATTTAATACATTTGATTAAATATATAGATATATTTTATTATTGTATTTATTTATTTATTTAAATATACTTAGTTGTTTAAGCAACGATTAGGACGGTTACACAATAATAAAATACGGTTATAAATAAAAATACCTAATATTTAATCCAAATTCATTAATATACTGATATTATTTATTACAATTGTTTATATACATGTATATAAACAACTGATTATATAAAAAAAGCAAGGTTATTTTTTTACATATAAAATATATATTTAAACAAATATAGTTTTTTTATATATATATAATTGTAAAAAATATGTTTTGCACATATAACATTCTGTTATAATTTAATATATATATATATATATAGTTGACATTATATATGTGTGTGTATTGTGTATAATTATGATGTATATATACATCACATACATGTATATATTTAAGAAATATTTGGCATATATACAATTTGTAATAATTTGTATTAAATATATAAATATAAATATTTTATGTATAAATATAATTCCCCCCCCTAAATATATACATGTATATGTGTATTTATATATGCATAATAATTATACACGGTAGTAGCACACACATTTATAAACACAAACTTTTACTTTGGATTTGATTAATCGTTTAGTTTGACAGCACTAATAAATATATATATATATATATATATATATATATACACATAACAGATATTAAGATAATAGATATTAATAAGCGCAGAACAGATATTAATATATATATATATATATATATATATATATATATATATATATATATATATATATATACATATATATATATATATATATATATATATATATACATATATATATATATATATATATATATTTAAATATATCTATATATTTTATCTGTTAGTGTTAACATAACAGATATTAATATAATAGATATTACTATATGCAGAACTTAGTTTTTTGTACATATTTTTTATATAAAAACCTAATATATAATCAGAATTAATTAATATATTGATATTATTTATTACATTTATTTAAATTGCCTATATAAATATATATTATTTATTTATTTAAATATTATTAATTGTTTAAGCAATTTACAATTATATATTAATAGAAACAACTTTATAATCAGAATTCATTAATATTGATATATCAATTTAAAATGCAGTGCCAGAAATACATTTCATTCATCTGAATGTATGTCTGTTAATTTTCCGGCTGTATTCTGTTTCAGTCTCAGTGCGTGCTGAGGACACATATGTGCCCAATATATCTGGCTGTGTGCGGCTCACATTAGGACTGCACTGTGTTCAAGCTGTTTACCGTGTGTTTGTGCGCAAATATTGTTATAGATCACTAGTTCTGAAAAACTAAACAAATGTAGATTATGACTAATTCAGCTATAATTCAGATTTCTTGTATTCCTGTATGAGTGAGTACATGTGTGTCTTAGTGTCTTCTCCGCCAGACATCATCTCACACACAAGCACATTTTCCATTTATAGCTCATTAGACTTGTGCGAGGATCAGTTTTAGGCAAAGGGGGTGGCCCAGTTGTGCAAATATGGTTGCAGTGTGAGTGTGTAAGAAGGTAGAGCACCATCCACAGGATCTGAGAGCAAGGAAGCTGAGAGAGAGAGAGCGAGCGAAAGAGAGAGAGAGCGAAAGAGAGAGAGAGACAGGAGCGGTGCTGAATCTTCTGTCACTCTCTCTCACTCCACCGTGAGAGCTACAGGACTCACGCTGTCCTCCAGCACACCCACACACACACACACACACTGAGAGAGAGAGAGAGAGAGAGAAGACACTGAAACACTGAAGACAAAACGGAAGGATTTTCTGATTTCTCCTGAGGAGCTGCAAATAACCCTCGGAGAAGGATGGCAGATGGAGAGGGGGGAGATGAAGAGATACAGTTCCTACGGACGGTAAGTGTCGCTTGACCTGTTTTTGACTTCATAATAATGTTTTTTTTGGGAGGACTCGGAGTTCAACGAAAGAGTTTTTCACTATAGACACTGAGGGGGACACTCATGCCCCCCCCCCTTATATTTAGACTAGCGGTTTAGTAGTGTAGGTAAATATTAACTTTTTTTTTATCTGGTTCCCCTCAATCTTGAACATTTGGTTACATTGCTGCTGTTGTACAATGTTCCTGCATGTGATTATAGATCTGTGCGTTTGTTTTTAAGCATGCATGCTTATTTATTTGTCAAGTGCTTGACACCCTAATAGATATTTTGTTAACTTCCCCATCCACACTCTCCTGCTTTATTCAATGTATTGGACAGTTTTGCAAGCCTGTTTCTCATCCTGTATTTCGTTGACTATTTTTATGGTGGCCCACATGTCTTTTTGACCTGCTTATGGACTTGATAGTCTGCCTAACAACTCGTCTCTAATCAGGGACATGTCCTGCTTTTATTACTGCAGACTGTGAACTCGTATTGTACTTTATTGCATATTCTTCCAGAAGATTCTGTCATTTCGATGGATGTATGTGAATGTGTGTGGATGGACAGCGGCTGGTGCATCTGTTTGCATCGTTAGCTATTTTTACCTCAGGAAAGGAGAGACTTTTAAAAGCGGAGAGGAAGACGCAACAAGCAGGCCAGCTCCTTGAGGGGGGACAGCTGGCCTCTGCCCCCTCATCTCTCAAACTGAGCAGTGCACTGTAGAGTTGGACATACTCAGGGAAAAGGGCATACGAGAAGGACAAGAACAAGCAGAATTGGAATTATATAGCATTTGTGACATATATTAGGAGATTGAGAGAAGTGGAAAATTGAAAGCGGAGATTGTCCCCCCACTAGGGGGCCTCAGCAAATTTTCAGGGGGGCTGCAGGATAACTTAAAAGTTACAAAAAAAAAAGGCCCATTTTAGATTTAGCCAGGATTTGGCCTTAGTTCAATTAGGGAATTTAAGTAGCCTTAGGGAAAAAAACATTACTGATGTGCATCTTGAGATAAAAACCAATGGCACTGATATATTTTAAGATATGCCAGTGCAAGTTGCTTTCAGTTAAAACAGCTCAAACTTGCAGTTTAGTCTGGGACTGTATATTATATGATATATATCCCCAATTTCACAGATAAGACTTAAGCTAGTCCCAGACTAAAAGGCATGTTTGAGCTGTTTTAACTGAAAGCAACTTGCACTTATCTTAAAATATATCAGTGCCATTGTTTTGTCTCAAGATGCACACCAGTAATGTTTTTTTTTCTTTCTATGTCATGTTTATAAAAGCTAATTTAGTGTCCTAACTGAACTAAGGCCTAATCCTGGTTTAGTCTAAGCCCTGTCTGTGAAACCATGCCATAACATATTAAAATAATCGAAGTCTTAATTAAAATGTTTAAAAAAAATCAGATAAACTATCAATACCTGATAATTAAAGGTGCACTATGTAACTTTTTTGCTCAAAATTTTTATAATTAGTTAATACATCATCAATCCTTCTTCCAAAACATCTCCTACCCTGATTCACTGTGGTAAGCCTATTATAAGTGTTTATATTTTAGACCTGTCGTGATGATTTCCGCGTGAGAGTGCGTACATACAGTACATCACTCGCTCGTGTGTGTCTCGTCATTTCTGTAAATAGAGTAAAGTTGCTCCGCCTGCTTTTACGTGTGTCTTTTGTGGGAGTGGCAGAGGTTAGGTGTGTGTGTGTGTCTAGTGTGGAAGTGGTAGAAGTTAGTTGTCACAGCGAGTGAGAAAGGTTGACATGGATCCGCTAAATCTCCAACCTCACCCGTTTAGCTCGTAATAAAACAAGAATCAACATTAGCTTGGCTTTTCTGAGATGGCGAGAACTGGGGGATTTGAAATGTCGTAAAAGCGTTTATTACTCAACAGGCGAATAAGGTGTTTTATTGAACAGATAAACTCATATGTATCTCTCTAACAGAGTTAGGTGTAAAGCATTATCTATTGTGAAGCTCATTTCATAATGGTTATTTTCGCTGTGCTGTAGTTTATTTTCAAGGAAGTATCGTGTCTATTAATGGGTAAAGGCTGATTTATACTTCTGCGTCGGACTCGGACCTACGCCGCAAGTTACGCGTTGGTGTTCAGTTATACTTCTGCGTTGTTGTCTACGTTTAATTTATATCAGTATCGGTGGCTTGTGCGCAGATATCGCTTCAATCGATTGCTGTTGCGGAGACTATTTGTTTCGTTGAAATCACAAAACGTAATGCACCCAAATGTGTCCCTGTTCTTGATATACAATCGCCCATTAACATCTTTGGTTTTAATGAGAAAATAAACTATACACAGCGGATCTATGTATTTATTCACTAACATAAAGAATCTCTGGACTACAAAATATTGTGTTATAGCAGATGAAAGTATGAAACTATCATCGCATTTCTGGACACGCACACACTCCTATCGCAGATTTGTATTTATTTATTGACCTGAGGGAGGGGTTCTGGCAGACCAATCACAGCGCTTGCAGTCTGCGTAGAATTGACGCGTAATTAAATTTTTGGAGAGGTGCACGTCAGGGTACGTCGTAGGCTACACATGCAACACACAGCCTAAGATGTAGCTATGGCATACACTCGACACAGAGGTATAAATCGGGCTTAAAGCTACAGTAACGTCTTCAGCTAGTCAGCTTGAGATCCTTTCCATCTAAGCCTATAGTGAATGTTTTATGAGCAGTTCTGAGCAGAACATACCGTTATTAAACTTAAGGAATCACAAAATCATGGTTAATTCATTTAAAATATAAAGGACCCTAGGCTCGTGATGCCATTGTGGCATTTAGCTAATGTCAAAAATCACAGTATGTATGTGGGTTCCTAAGAAGATTATGGATTATTAATACAAAAGGCTCTCAAGGCTTTGATCATGGGTTCTTATTTTATAAAAATCCTTTACCAGGCTTTAACTGAGGTAAAATCACTAGACACAAAATCACATTTTATTTTATTACTTTTAAAATGGGGGTAACAGTAATATAAAGAAAGTGAAAGTAAAACCAGTGTTCCATAAGCAGTTAAATGCATTAATAATTAAGCAATGTGTGGCATTTCTATTTCTTTTATTGGATAATTTGGTGACACTTTACAATAAGGTTCATAAGTTAACTACATTAGTTAACATGAACTAATAATGAAATAATAACACTTACCGGTATAAAGCGTTTATTAATCTTTGTTGTCAACTATATACATATGAAATTATAACAGAATGTTATATGTGCAAAACATATTTTTTACAATTATATATATAAAAAACTATATTTGTTTAAACATATAAAATATATTTTATATGTAAAAAAATAACCTTGCTTTATTTTTTATATAATCAGTTTTTATATAATCTGAAAACATTTACTAATACTTTACTAAAATCTTGTTAGCATTAGTTAATGCACTGTGAACTAACATGAACAAACCATACAGCTGTATTTTTATTAACAAAGATAAACAAATACACTAACAAATGTACAGTTCATGTTAGTTAATACATTAACTAATGTTAACTAATGAAACCTGTATAGTGGATAGTGTTACCAATATTTCTATAAACTGTAAGTGAATTTTGAGTAACTTGGATTTGAGACAAAAAAAAAATATTTATTATTAAAATGAAGTATAAAAATATTCTTAAATGTTTCCTATAATATACAGTGAATTATATATTGCATGTGTTCGCTGGTCTAACTGTAGGCTATTTACAGTTGCCAGACAATGAGTTTTGGCTAACAGTTTTATAAATTGATGCACTGGATATTGAATATGATCTTTTGAGACGTCTGTCTGGACGACTGTCAATCCATTTGGCCAGTGGGATCAGCTGATCTGTCACAATACACCCTCATGCCTCATTTAGGAATGTTAATAAGAGCTTTATGTGGATGACAATGCCACAAAGAATCCCTCACGCCTTTATGATCAAAGGTCAGATTTTTATATTCTTCACGAGACACCAAAACAAAGTCTCACAGCTGTTCTGAGCCCACACGTGCGTAAAGACATTTTTGTATTGTTGTCGGGAAGGGAAGGATGCAGACTATACTGGACTTGCCTGAAGTGAAGATGATGCTTTTACAGGCGTCATTAGATTTCAAATGTGATTTTGGAACATTTTGCTCTCTTGGTTACATGAATAATTAAGTTGTGTTTTATGGTTGATGTTTAGAGTCATCTGGTGTGAAGAAACTCTTTTGACTGTGTGTGTGTGTGTGTGTGTGTGTGTGTGTGTGTGTGTGTGTGTGTGTGTGTGTGTGTGTGTGTGTGTGTGTGTGTGTGTGTGTGTGTGTGTGTGTGTGTGTGTGTGTGTGTGTGTGTGTGTGTGTGTGTGTGTGTGTGTGTGTGTGGTAGAAATGACCCACCTCTTCCTCTCAGCACTCCCACTTTCTCGCTTTGTTGTATTATATCACTGTATGAGGACTGGAGAAGAGAGGGATGAGTGGAAGGGAAAGAGGAGAGTGCATGTAGTACACAGGTATGAGAGAACATATTCTGTCGCTGTGGTTTAATAATTATGGGCCCTAAAGCAGCAATAATCCATCTTTATCAGCTTTGCTGCTTTTTACTTTCCAGCTATTGTTAAGAAATATGAATACAAAAATGAATTTGTGATTTTCAATCTTCATCTGCATGCATGCCAATATCCCAGCATCATTCTAATGAAGTGTGTTTTGATTATGTGAGATTTTTCTTTGCATATATTTCAGAGCCGATCAAGGTATTGTGTGCTGGAGAGTGTGTGCAACTGCTGTAATCCATACAGTGACTCAGCATGTTTCAGTCAAGAACTGGCAGTTTTCTGAAGGGCTCAACAGTATGTGTCCTTGGGGGAATCCTTTCAGGAAAGCCCTTTGGTTTCTGAGACATGCCATGCCACTCTTTCACAGTAATGTTTCATCCTTAGTGTTCTTAAGGGCATTTTTCCATTCCTCTGCACTAGTGTCCTATTGTTTATGTCTATGTAAACTAGACACACATGTTTGATCATTGTGCTTGCGTCTTTTGCAGCATCTTGTGCATGACACAGCATTTTAAAAACACAGCGATCAAAAAACACGTCTCTAGACCTTTTTCACATTCCACTGCATCTCTGGTTACATTTACACTGAACATGTTTTTTTTTTTTTTTTTACTCACATCTGACCAGACTCAGATTGTTGCACGTGTGTCACATTTTGAGTTTGTTTTTGATCTGTTTCTCTGTTCTGTTAATGTCTGAGTTTTAGATTCGTTTTCATTGTATTCTATTCGTATTTGCCCATTTGTTCGATTTCACCCCTGTCACCTGTGTCTGTTAATGAGTTCAGTTTTGCTCGGTTCTCTCACGGGCTGAATCCGAAATCGCCCTCTAAACTAGTGTTAGACCGATATATCGGGCCCCATATTTTTACGTGTATCGGCATCGGCCGATACAAGGCTGCTGCGTTCACCGATATTTTTTCCCCTGCATTATTTACAGACAGGCGTCCACAGGCAGCTCTCACCGTCTTCAAACTGTCTTGCTCTCCCTCCCTCGTGCATATTAATCAAAATCAATTGAGAATTGACACGATGGTAAAAGGTCGAAAGACTGAAGTTTCACGTGGAGCATTGGGAGATTTTTTCCTGAATTACCGCTGATGTTGCTCTACAAGAGATTAAGTTAAGTGCACCTACACTCTAAAAATGCTGGGTTAAAAATAACCCAAGTTGGATTGAAAATGGACTAACCCAGCAACTGGGTTGTTTTAACCAAACATTTAACCCAACTGCTGGGTCAAAACAACCCAATTGCTGGGTTAGTCCATATTCAACCCAACTTGGGTTATTTTTAACCCAGCATTTTTTAGAGTGTAACCATTAAATGACTAGGTTGTAAATAGTTTTAAAATTAAGTATAGTACAGTCAGTGTGCACTTTATTATGCTGCTTGCTTGTTGATACTGTGTGCAATAGTGTAGTTATTTTATTTATGCTTAAATATTTATTTTCAGAATGTATTTTCACCACTGAACTCTTTTTTTTCTTGTTCTACCTCACCTGTTTTTTTAAATATAGTTTTTTTTTTTTGTTCAATTAATGTTCCTTTTTTAAATTGTAAATTTTAAATTGTTATCATCTTGATCATTGTGTAATTTTTATGATGTAAATTGAGGGAGCAAAAGCAGTATCGGCTCCAAATATCGGCTCTGGAAAATCGGCAGCCCTTATCGGTCATCGGCTAAGGCTGATGAAAAAAAATCGGTATCGGCATCGGCACTAAAAAAATCCATATCGGTCGATCCCTACTCTAAACCCTCATTCACTTTTCCCTAGGTTAGTCCACTAATACAGTTCACTTGAAGGAGTGAATGAAAACGAGCTGTTTGTACATCGGCTGTACACTCATTATTGCGGTACAATGTGGGATTGAATGAGTGCACTCAATAACGTCCAATATGGTTTCGGACACCACTACAAATGGCTGTCCCCTCAAATAATGCCCTGTTTGAGGGTATAGGGGGTGATTTCGGATTCGGCCCCTGTTTGTTTCTATGGTTACTGATTGAGTTTGTTCTGTTCAGGTGTGTCTTGTCAATTATCTAGTTTGTTTCTCCCTCTGTTTATGTGTATTTAATCCCGGTGTCTAGTCCAGTTCAGTTGGCTGTTACACGCGTCCCATTTCCTCACAACTCTTTAAGACATTATTAAACCCATTTAAAACTGTTCTTATGAGGATACTCGACAAAACAGACATTTAGGCATAATTCTGTGTGTTATAGTTTGTTCAAGAGCGAAAGAGAACTGGATTCTGGTGCACTGTCTGTGCTCATAATGCTGGCACAATCCACACCACTCAACCTAGTTGACAATGCGTATCATATACACATAAAAAGTCATTTGGCGTATAAATCGCACGATACAATTTGTGTTATAGAGGCGCATTTCATGAGAACGTGTTGGTCTATAAGGGCACATTTGCCGTTAAAAGCTGGAAAAAAAGCAAAAACTCTGCAGTGAGTCATGGACGTAAGGGCAGAGCAAGTTTAAATATCCTTTCTAGTCACTGTTTTGGGGTATTTTTTTTATATAAATTATTTGTAATTGAGCAGACACTTTGAGTTTTTAATGTTATATCCCTGCTTGTTTTTATGAAATATATGTATGACTGCATGATCATTTCACCGTATTATGTACTGCCATGCGAGCCGCAGATTAAAGGAACACTCCACTTTTTTTGAAAATAGGCTCATTTTACAAGTCCCCTAGAGTTAAATAGTTGAGTTTTACCGTTTTTGAATCCATTCAGCCGATCTTTGTATCTGGCGTTAGCACTTTTAGCATAGCTTAGCATACATAATTGATTCTGATCGGTCCATTAGCATCTCATTCAAAAAATGACCAAAGACACTTTCAATATTTTTCCTATATAAAACTTGACTCTTCTACAGTTACATCGTGTGCTAAGACAAACTGAAAATGAAAAGTTGCGATTTTCTACACCTATTTATACACCTTTAAGCTCTCGCGAGCCGTATGAGTAACACTGTCTTAAGTGAATATAAACAGGCGGGCCAAAAAATATGGTCAAAAGATCTGATCTGTGCATTAAGACGTGCAGACTTTGTGAATGGCCCCTTATGGTACCACTAGGTAATGAATAGCCACTTTTCCATCGTCAGGTCTGGCCGAACGGTTCTAGAATGGTGAGGAAACAGTTTTATTTCCACTTGAGCCTGGTTCGGCAAGGCGCGTTTACAAACTGTTCTCGGCCTAGTATTCTCAGTATGGAAAATGAAACCACATGGAGCGGTTAAGCAGTGTGAACGGTGCAAAAGCGGACATCATTTTCATGTGGCTCCAGAATCACAGTGCATTTATGGCTCAGGCGATTGACAGTAAAAGTCCCAATACCAAAGACGCCATGTTTTCAAAGGAGGTTCTGCGGGAGCCGAGCAACTGCCATTGAGATGAATGCGAATCCTAACGGATAGCTTTCTCCAGGTTTTACTGAGCTCCTTGAAGGTGTTGAAAATAAAGCGATGGAAAAGAGAGAGAGAGAGAATAGCATCAGTGGTGTTGAAGTGCATTTGAGGGGGTATTCGGGTTCCAGGCTATAACAGCCGTTTCCTTTTATAGTTTCACCACTATAAGCTCCTGACACTCAGGAGGGAGAGCAAGAGAGTCTGTGTCCTACTTCGTCTTTGCCTGAGTCCACAGGGAGGACAGCGAGCATGTGTGTTTTCACTTGTGTGTGTTGCACATGAGGCATAAAAGCAACTAAGTATTGTGAGTTGGAGCCTGTAATCACTTCTAATTGATCAGTGATTGATTTGTGCATGAGTTATAGAGAACAAAGAAGGGTAGAGCGAGAGAAAGGCAGTTAGTTTAGTGGCCACTGTGACATAATGAGCATTTAAACATCTCACACTCTTAGAAATATGGGTATTAAGGGGATTTCTGATTAGTTTCTTCTTTAAAATGTTGTACGTTTTCTCCCTAAAGATAGAATTTTGTAATGATCGTCTTCAGAAATGAGGAGAGAAGGATCTAGAAGCACAAATTTTAGTGCTCAGTTATGCAGATAGAGCCCACAATAAGGGCCTGTCCGTCACAGGGGACTCTTAATGGGCAGAGAGAGAGAGGTGTGTGTGATGGAGGATTAGACCATGAGCTCTTCAGAAGATTCCTCAGGTCTTGAGTGTGTAAAGCAGTAGTCTTCCTTGGGCTTATATTTTGCTTAGCCCACAGATGATCAAATCTACACCTCAGCCCTAACTGGCCATCTGTTCATAGATTTATGTGCTCTGTCATGACCACATCTTTACAATAAACAGGTGTTCCCTCGGCTAGCACTCCAGAAGAATCGCTTACGTCATCCTGAAACTTTAACTGACCCCTGAGTCCACTATACGACTACTGTAATGTGTGAAGGAAAATTACTCATGGCTCAAATTATAACAAGCCAGCGTCGCAGCTTCCTCTATTGTGAGTAGAAGCGTCTGCTAAATGCATAAATGTTGATATAGATCTTGGCACCGACATGAATATATGACATTAATAACATTACATTTACATTTATGTGTTTGGCAGACGCTTTTATCCAAAGCAACTTGTATTGCATTCAAGATACACATTTTATATTTTGTCAGTTCTTGCTTTCCCCTGGAATCGAACCCATGACCTTGGCGTTGCTAGCGCCATGCTCTAGTGTTTGAGCTACAGGAAAGCCATTCAATGTAGAATATTATTTTATGTATAAGTCATCAAATTCTTCAAATAAGTGAAGAATTTAGAAGATCAGAGAGAAAAGCAACAAGCTTCAAGACAGATTACACTCAACTACTGGAAACAATTATAGTTATATTAACTTTCTGTGCTTTCATCAAACATAAGTCCTGTTAACTCAAAAATAATAATGTCCTTACTTATGGATTCAAGTTGCTTTTTAAGTTAATCTGAGCATTAACATTACATAATAGTGATGCAGAGCTTCCTTAGTTAAAACTCATTCCTTAGTCTAACTTGGGTAACAGTTTGTTGGGCAAAATTGAAAAGGTTACTTCTATAAACTTAAACAAGCTGTATATAATATTTGAAATGGAAGAAGCTTAACACTAATCACCCTAATGATGACTTGAAGCATGCTTTTACAAGAAAATACAATCAAAAACATTAGCTAAAACATCTATGAGTTCGGAATAACAAAATTGTGTTCCCCTTGTTTTAACCAAAAACAGCAATTATTCAAGTGCATCATCAGCGATCAAACTGAGAATGATCAGCAGCCTGTTTGTGGGACCCATATTATCTTTTTCTATACATTTGATAGTTTAATCAACCTTTAAAGTAGCGTTTGTGTGACTAGATAGATTATTTAGTGATTAAGGGCCAGATTTACTAACAGTTTGCGTCAGCGCAAACCCTCTTTTGCCGTTAAAAAACTACTTTCAGGATTTACTGAAGACACGTAGTGAAAAATGAGCGATGTAAAGACGTGGACAGGGTCTGAATGACCATATTGCATATGCATTTGTAGAATAATTTGCCCTGTTTAGTAAATATAGCCCCAAGTAATTTATCTAATTAAAGGTAGAGTAGGCAATTTCAGAGAGGCTAAGCTTTAGCCGCTTTTCCACCGCAGGAACTTTCGCCAGGAACTAGGGATTTTGGGATGGTACTCGGCAGGGCTATGTCGCACGTGCTACAAAAAAATCGGTCTGTGCGATGAATATATTTACCCCAGTAGCACGCGTGCGATACAGTTTAGCATGGGTGACAGAGTTCGTTTGAGTGAAGGGAGAATTTGTTTTGTGCTCGTGTGAGGTTCATCTAGGGCTGCACGACTGACTGTAATTAAACCAAAATTGAGAGTTGTCTTTGTGAAATTATGAAAATCGCTTCAATTTTTAATTAAATAAATAAATAAATGTGCAGATGAAGCGCAGCACTGTTCAGGGCGGATCAATCGGGTCGCAATAAATGCTGATCCATCTCTGCATGCACTGTGAGATGGAGTCATTGGCATTTTAGTTCGAAAAGTGGCACGGTTTGCATGAAAAATTGCTAATAAAAGCTGTCAATCGCGGGCTCGGTGTGCACCGAACCCGAGACTCTGAAGGAGGTGGCGCTCGAACTGTCCCGCGATTCACGTGAAACGGACTCGGTGCGCATTTGTTCAGGAAGAAACGTAACCTGCATATGTGTTTTAGCGTATTACAATGTATCTAGTTCATTAAAACACTTATCAGGGATGATTGTGTTGGTGATTTACCTTGGATACTAGTGTATTCGCGCATATGCGTGCAATCAGGGCAACAAATGAACTTCATGCGACGCACATACAGTAAACCCAAGAGTCGTTTACCCAGCTGCGCATAATAGCACCAAATTAATAAAAACAATATATTTGCTGCAGTGCGTTTTCTATCATTTCTCAGTGAGTACATAAGATAAAATAAGACAAAAATTAAGACATTAGTCAAATTTTTTTTAATCATAATTTAATATTTTATTATAAAACCTTAGACATTTCTAATGATTTATGTTTTCTGTAAAATATAATAATAATAATAATAATTGTTATTATTATTTTTATCCTTAAATATTTGTATTGTATAGCACTTTTTGCATTTTTCAGACATGGTAACAGACGTTTTATACATGTGCTACAATTTTGTGGGCTGTGCTACAAAAATTTCAACCTCTGTAGCACCAGTACTATGTGCAAAAAAAGTTAACGTACAGCCCTGGTACTCGGTATGTTTTGACCGCAGGAACCTGGGTATAAATGAAGTTCCAGGTAAATATTTCCCCCTCAAAACGGCCCTGCTCACGAGGTAGTACTTTTTCAAAGTTCAGGAACTTTCGGGGTTGGAACCTGGGCGCTGAACATGCTGATTGGTTGAGTTCACGCAGCATTTTATTTCAACCACTATTTTGAAAAGTCTGTTGCGGACACGGTGCGTGCAGTAAGAGTTGTTTGCTATTCGAATCAACATTGAAGTTTAAAAAATACGACTGATGGGCCGACGACGAGGTTCAGGCTTTATTAAATTTATTTGCAAGGGACGAAATCCAGTGGGCTCTGTAAAGTCGCGTGCAGTCCTACGTCACCGGACTAATCTTCACAGTACTTTAGACCGCGATGGAAACCAACATTATCCGTCTGCAATACCGGAGGCTGCACTTTCAGGGCCGCATTTCTAGGACCCAATTTTTTTGTGACAGCGCCATCTACCGAATCGGAGAACCGCAATCCCAGGAACGCATTTCCAGGACCCTAGTTTTGCAGATCCGAAACAAGTGCCACCAAGGCAGTATTTTAACCCATTTTTTTAAGAGTTTTTTAAAGGTTTATTACACCCAAATACTGCTTTCTTTATTGCAATTAAATCTGGTTTCTAGGAATGTTGAGTAATTATTGGGTCCAAGTTGCATAACTCATCAAGTAAAATAAACAAAGAATGGTATAGCCTTTTCAGTCAATCACATTTTCAAATACAGATGGAATACACAAGGATGACTGGGGGTAGATTTAAGATTGTGTATATTTTATAAAATAATATAGAGTACAGTACACAATACATGACACAATCTAACACGTGGTATTTTGACAGTCAATTATTATGATGGCCTCTGTTATGCCTGACTATAAAAACGTCCTATGTCTCAATCAACATTAAAACCATGCCAAAATGAAGAGACGTACTCATAACATGTCATGTATTGTGTGGTAATGTTAATCAGGCTGACTGTGAGCACGTGACAGCTAAAACGATTATTTTAACTTACTTAAAATTAAGAAAAAAACAACAAGTAACTAGCTTTCACAACGAACGTAATACAGTTGTCTTAAGACACAATTGTGCTGTCACTAAGTCAACACAAGCTTTCATGCAAGTTTAGTTAAACGAATGTGCTAACAATTCACTTACAGCACTATCTAATATACGTATGATAGCTATGCATTCAAGACTATTTAGCAAATTACGATCACTTTGGCTACGTTAACTTTCCAATGAAATGCATCACGATTGTTTTTGTTAAAATAAAAACTTGTGATACTCACACTCTGATCGTCATCCATCTTTGCTGGTCCTCTAATTCGCTAGGTGGCGTTGTCAATAAAAATCTAGGGTCCTAGAAATGCGGTCCTAGGACTGCGTTCCTGAAAATGCAGCCTCCGGTTGTGCAGGCAGATGCTACTCTTGGAAACGCAGACAGCAACAGTTCTGAGGGAAAAAAGTTCCTAATTTCGGTAATTTCGATGGAAACGGGGCTTTTAAAATCATAAGGGTGAATTCCAAATTTTTGTTTTTGATTCATTTTAAAGTTAGATGGCGGGAGAGTACGAGAATTCAAGCTGTTTTGTTTTGTTTGTGATAAATTACTCACATTTTTGTCGTAATGTCATATGAAGTTTAAATAAGTTTCAGGTAATAAATGTGTTTGATGGTGCATACGTAAATGTGACTACATACAATTTTCAAACGAGACTATGAGATTATTATATGTTCTCTGCTTTAAATGTTTGATTTAATGTTTCTTTGTTTCTCTGGATTGCTGGGTCTTTGTTTTTCTCACTATTTTGGTCCTTAGTAAAAGCAACAGAACAAACTGAAAGCTGCATTACTTGCATTGAAAGAATACTGGTACTCTTCATTGACAACATTAGAGCAATAGTTCACCCAAAATTAATATTCTGTCATCATTTTATCACCCTCATGTTGTTTCAAACTTGTGTGACTTTCTTCTGCAGCACACAAAAAAAGATATTTTGAAGACTGGGAGTTGTTGGGAACCATACAGTTCATTCAGGTCCACTTAAGTCAAAAACACCACAGACAAACTTTTAGTCAACTTTTTATTACCATATTTTGCAACAAATTTACACTGGGTCGATATGGCTCTGTTCTAAATTCCCCATCCTTTTCATGAGCTCCATGAAAAGCCAAGACGGGGAACAGCAGCAGATTCTGGGGACAACCTCCCATTTTTAAACTGGGAAAGCAGCGAAATCCCCCATTTAGAACAGAGTATGCATCAATGACAACAGAATGACATTGATTAAGTTAAACACAGTTTAAGGAGGAGCAGCAGAAGCAGCCAAGCAGGCAGATTGAACTGAAGCTATGCTTAAGTAAGGCGCCCTGTTTGAGAGTTGCCAATTGAGTGCATAGGAATCAGATCAGCTGATATGGGTGGGGTAGGATTTTTTCCAATCAGCTGATAGCGGAGCTTGACTACGTGGCCTGCCTGGACTAACGCAGAATGCTTGATTTTTGGTTACCTTTGACTTCCGTTTTTAGGACAACAAACATTTCACAAAATATCATCTCATGTTCCACTGAAGAAAGAAAGTCAAACGGGTTAGGGACGACATGAGGGTCAGAATGTTCATTTTTGGGTGAACCATCTCTTTTGGAGCATTTCCTGTGGAAAGGAATGCAATCGAATTCTTGTTGGATAAACAAAGATATATAGATAGGTGTTATATTTATCTAAACAATGACCCATAAGCACACAATATCAGCTTCTGTGAGTCAAACTATTGAAATTCAGTTGGTGAAGTCATGGTTATGACTCATAAAACTGCGGATGTTTGGTGTTTAAGGGCTCTAGATGTTTTCAACAATTGATGAAACTGCGTCAGTGATGAGAACCTTTAAGTGCCTCTCATGTAGACCCCTGGGACAGAGAGATAGTACGGTTATTAAGCTTCGAGAACAAAGTGTACACAATTTGTTTGTTTAATCAACCAAAGTTTGTCATATTTTTTTCATCACTGTGCCATTAGTCAATATTTTAATATCAAAATATATATTTTTTTAAATATTAAATGATCTTTTTTTTTTTTCATCTGAAGTTTTGCCATGTATTCATATATAGTGAATATTGCAGTGATTTTAATTTACTATTTATTTGACCATTACATGTTTCCTAAAGATTGCATCATTAGACTAGTTTTGTGATCTCTACTTTAATAAGTATGAGAGCTGAGAGCTGTTTAAGTAGGCTAGATTAACTGATTTAAAGGGGTTATGAGAAATCAAATTTGCTTTGTATTTTGACATATAAGAGGTCTTTGTATCATTAAAAACAAAGTATTTATTTAATCAAGCTCCAAAAATGGCTCGTTTGGGTTTTGTGGGATCTGTGACACCACACTGGCAAATACATTTGCATTTGACCGCCTCCAGAGCAACAAATCAACGAATAGTTATACATTTTGCACCATAGGCCCCGCCCACTGGCATTCAGTCACTTAACGGCTGACATTTGCCTACACTGGATGTTAGTGTTACTTGCGTCGCGTCAAAAGCCAATAGAGCCCATTATAATCACTGACTCTGTCTACACTGATACAGTATACAGATGTGTGTTCAGTTTCTGACTAAAGGCCTTTGCACACTGAGTCCGTTTTTTCGTATTCGTGATCCGAAAAATTCGTCACGCACAGAGACCTTGCACATCGAGTCCAATGCGGATTAATGAATGCGTTACGAAAAAAATGCGAAACAATACAAAATGGCGTCTTCATGGGGATGATTTTTTTTGTCCTCTCTCTACTTAAAAAGAGAAAAAGAAAGAGGAAATAATGGGTCCATCCACTCCTGCGATCACATAGAGAGGAAGGAGAGTTCCACCTTCTTATCGAGGAGCTGCGGGATTATCCAGACAGATTCAAAGTTTACTCTAGAATGTCAGTGGCTCAGTTTGATGCTTTGCTAGCGATACTAGAGCCACATATTTAAAAGAAGACCACCAATTTCCGTGAATCAATTGATCCTGAACAGAGACTGGCAGTATGTCTAAGGGATGGCAGGAGTGCAAGCGTGATTGACATAACGTGAGGTCGAATGAATTTTTTGACGTGCGAAAATTTTGCATGCGAATTTCGGACTCCGTGTGCAAAGGCCTTTTTTACTCCACATACTCGAGTCTATCGACAACAGGACAAATGAAAGAGTGAAAGAGCGTTTGCTTTGACGCGTCCCATTTAAACAGCTGGTTTGTGTCTCTGTACAGACTTCAGAAGATCCCAGTGTCGGAAACAAGTGGATGATTTATTTAAATGAGTCGGAGGACTATATGTTTACAGCATTTGTTTTGTAGACGAGGCAGAGTGTAATGGAGAGAGTTCACAAAGAAACTTTAGTTGAAAGATGAAGCAGAGACTGCATCACAAGCTGTAATCAAACAAATTCATAATGCTTTGTCTGTAAATGACGGTTTTATATGGATAATGTTTATGGATAAACTCTTACTCATGTGCAATAGCTAGTTGATGATGATACTGTTTCCTATGCAGTGACGTGAGCCAATCATAACAGTGGGTGTTTACTGACAAGCCTTAAAGGAGTCGCCCCTTTAAAACTGATCATTTCAGACAGAGGCTTAGAATCAAGGGTGAAAATAATAGTTTTTTCACATATGTGTTTTCCATATTTGTCCTAAAAAATTAATTAACATGAGTGAACCTCAAGAAACATTTTTTTTTTTTTTTAAATCCATGTCATGACCCCTTTAAACTTTAGTAGCAAAGTTTACAGTTTGATTCATTCCTTTCACATAATGACATCAGTATAAGTTAAAATGATGTAATCATATTTTTTGGAAATTCATTTAGTGAAAAACATTCCTATTAACACTACCGTTTGGGGTCGTTATATTTTGAACAGTATACAAATAGAGTAAAAACAGCAACATTGTAAATTATAATATTTCATTTAAAAAAAAAATCTGTATATTTTAAAATGTAATTTATTCCTGTGATCAAAGCTGAATTTTCAGGATAATTACTCCAGTCTTCAGTGTCACATGATCCTTCTGATTTGCTGCTCAAGAAACATTTCCTGTTATTATGTTAAAAACAGATGTGCTGCTTAACATTTGTCTGAAAACTGATACATTTTTTTCCAGGATTCTTTAATGTATAGAAAGTTAAAAACAACAGTATTTATTTAAAAAAAAAAAAAAATCTTCTTGTCACTTGTAATCAATTTAATGCAACCTTGTTAAAAGTATTAATTTATTTCTGAGTCTTTTTTTTTCATAAGGCTTTCCATGGAACAGTGTGTGACGGGTTTCAGCGGTTGAAATGTGGGATATTGTATTTAATGTGGTTTTCTGTGTGTCTGTGGGATCAGAGACTCTTCTCTGCCCTGATAGAGCCTCTGAACTATCTGCCAGTCAGCAGTGGAGGGGAATGTGAGAATGACAGGTGCACTCACCCAAAATAGCAATGCTGAGGAGTGGGGGAAGGCCCATGGCAGAGAGAGAGAGGGAGAGAGAGGGTTAGGGAGCAGGAGAAGTGTAAAGATGGGTGAAATTGGAAGGTATCAGCAAAACATGTTTAGGACCAAGAGGACTGCAGTAATGTTTCAAGTGAAGTTAGTGTTGTGTTAAGGCCAGAAAAAGGAAATTAAAGACGGGAAAAGGTGCATTTACTGTAGAAGTGTGTGCATTTGAAGGGAGACTCATAAGTTTCTTGTCAGGTAGAGTTATAACCAAAGTGGCCTCATAAAATATTTGGGCACTGAAGTCATAGTTTAAAATGTATGAATGCCACTGAATCTGATGAAATATCAAACCAAATGGCATTTATTTTAAAGAAAGATAGCACAAGCACCCTTTAAAAAAGTATTTATGCTGCCCTTTTCGGATGATAATTGTTTATCATTTGGACGTCTGTAAAATGAAATTTGAATGGCACCGCAGTGATAAAACACATGCATTCAGATGGTGATTTATTAACGGTGGAGAAGCCAGTTTTGTGATTTATCATTATTGTCTTGCATTTTATCTCTCAAAATGATGGATGCCATTTTAAAAATGTAGAAAAATGTTAATGCAACCAATTTTCATGAGGTAACCATAACGCTGCATGGTTTATATTCTTAATGGATATAATTGTACATAATACATATGTTTCATTTGTATTGCATACCTGTTGCTGCCATAATAATGACCCATTTCATGCTTTTCTTCTCTTTCTCCTTCTGTTGTAAATGCTTTTCAGGAATAAAAGTGTAGCGTACGTCATTAAAATGCAAATCACCACGAAGTGCAACAGTTCCCTTTCGTTCAGTCACTACGACGTACGTTAGTGACTAACGAATGGGGGTTTCGCCTAGAAGCCAATTACCTTCGAGGTGTTTAACAGCGCCCAATGGCGTGCCAATGCCATGGGCATGCGGAATTTGCATGCGTAACTCCGCCCCACCGCGTGGGTATATAAGGAAGTACGCTGGCAACATCGCATTATGTTTCTGCTTTGGAGCCAAGAGTACCTCTTCACTCCTTCAAGCCTACAACTGAGTCTTTGTCAAGCCTTCGAGATGAGCAGCTTTCCAGAGGCGTTGGATCTACGGCGCGTTCCAGTGATCGCATACTGCCTGCCTGCTGATCTGCGCAGTGGTCCGTCTGACAGCTGGTGTGTGGTCCCTGGGCGCTTCGGCTTCTCTGCGAAGCTTTCCTCTCCTAAAAGAGCTTACACGTGGCACGTCCTTTTCAGGATGTCTCGCCCGTGTACTTCTGGGTGTGGCCGGTCGTTGACTTCCTCTGATGGGCACGATCTCTGCTTGGTATGCTTGGGCGTTCAGCATGCTCAAGCAGCGTTCGTGGATGAGTCATGTTCCCACTGCGGGAACATGACCATCGCGGTTCTGCGGTCGAGACTCAAGGATCTTCGTAATGAAGTGAGAGTCCCCTCAACCACACCCCGATCTACCGTGCCCCCCGTGGCCGGTACTTCGGCTGGTGGTCAGGGTGACCTGAGGGTTACGGTGTGGAACAAAGCCCCGACGCTCATGCCTCGGGCCACACCCCCCTCTAGCGTTCCGCAACCCGTGAGCGTTCAGGTTGAAATCGCGGGGCCAGCTCCGGCTCCCCCGCGCATTTCGTTTGGCGCTCCAGAGGATGATGCGATGTCGGTCACCGCATCACAAGGTGGGCTCGAGTCCTCTGAGGATGATGACTCGGCTGTGCTGCCGCCTTCGGGCACGCCAGCATTGCCCGAGTCGGACCCAGAGCTGACAGCCATGCTGTCTCGGGCAGCCGCGAGTCTAGGGATAGAGTGGAACCCTCCGCCCTGTCCGAACGCTCGCGGCTCGATGATTGGTTTTTGGGAGCCCGCGCTGACTCACGTCAGTCCCCGCCCTCAATACCTTTCTTTCCCGAGCTGCATGAGGAGATTGCCCGGTCCTGGAAGTCCCCGTTGTCTTCCCGTGACCGGTCTGCAGTCTCCTCCGCCTTCTCCATCCTTGATGGGGCCGCGGCCAAAGGGTACACTGGAGTCCCCCAGGTTGAACGTTCTGTTGCGATGCAACTGTGTCCTCAGAGCGCTTCGACCTGGCGAGGCGACCCTAAGCACCCCTCCAAAGCCTGTCGATTCACATCAACCTTGGTGGCGAAATCGCACAGAGCTGCGGGGCAGGCCGCCACCTCTTTGCATGCCATGGCGATCCTCCAGGTCTACCAGGCCAGGATCCTCAGGGACATGCACGAGGGTGGAGTTGATCCGGGGCTCTTAAATGAGCTGCGTGCCGCCACCGACCTCGCTCTCCGGGCGACGAAGGTGACCGCACGCTCCCTGGGTCAAGTGATGTCCACAAATGTGGTCCAGGAGCGACATTTGTGGCTAAACCTGGCCGATATGCGGGATACCGAGCGAACACGCTTCCTCGATGCCCCCATATCCCAGGCTTCGCCCAACAGTTTTCAACCGCCCAGAAGCAGACTAAGGCTCTAAAACATGTACTGCCCCTGCGGCCAGCTGCTGCTTCCACCCAGCCGCCGGCACAGTCGCCTCAGCCTGCTCGCCGCCGAGGACGCCCCTCCTAAGGCTCCCGCCCCTCCCACCCGGTCCAAGCAGCAGCCTTCACCCGGGCCGGGTCGCGGAGGAAGGCGTCCAAGTCCCCTCAGGCCGCCCCGCGCCCCGCTAAACGCCAGGCCAAGCGGCGCTCCTGAGACGGACGGCTCAGGGATGGGAAATTCTTTCGAGGAGATGGTAGCAGGACCACTCCTTCCCCCGGTGGAGGGCCGGGGGAGAATCCTTTGTTTAGCTGCTGGCCCCCGGGTCAGCAGCACCCTAATCTGGTCAAAGAAAGAATTAACACTCCCATCCCTGAGCCCCCAGAGATCGGTGATGTCAGTGCGCGCCACCCACGGGTCCCGCCACTCGCATCCCACTCTGTCGCCAGCCTCCTGGCAGAGCAGACCCCAGTGGAACGTGCATCCTTCCCTGGTCTCCTCTGTCAGGACGCAGCAGCCGAGATGAAGTCCGGGTTTTACAGCCCCTACTTCATTGTACCCAAAAAGACCGGTGAGTTGAGACCAATCCGGGACCTGCGCATCTTGAACCGTTACCTTCACAAGTTTCCGTTCAAGATGTTGACAGCGAAACGCCTTTTCGAATGCGTTCGTCCCGGCGATTGGTTTGCAGCGATCGACCTGAAGGACGCCTACTTTCATGTCTCCATCCTACCTCGACACAGACCGTTCCTACGGTTTGCTTTCGAGGGGCGGGCATACCAGTACGCGGTCCTCCCATTCGGGCTATCTCTGTCCCCTCGTGTCTTTACGAAGATTGCCGAGGCAGCCCTTGCGCCCCTACGGCAGCACGGGGTTCGCATCCTAAACTACCTCGACGACTGGCTCATACTGAGTCACTCTCGAGAGCAGGTTTGCGAACACAGAGATCTGGTTCTCCACCACTTAGCCTGTCTGGGCCTTCGGGTCAACTGGGAGAAGAGCAAACTCTGCCCCGTGCAGAGGATCTCTTTTCTCGGTATGGAGATCGACTCGGTCGCCATGTGCGCGCAGCTTACGAGTGAGCGCGCGCAGTCTCTGCTGACTTGCCTCCGTCAAATCGAGAGCAAGAGTGCGGTTCCACTGAAACATTTTCAGAGGCTCCTGGGGCATATGGCATCTGCAGCCGCGGTAACGCCGCTCGGATTGCTACATATGAGACCGCTTCAGCACTGGCTTCGCGATCGAGTCCCGAAATGGGCATGGCGGTCTTGCACGCTCCGGGTCCAAATAACCCGGGCCTGCTTACAGACACTCACTCCGTGGTCGAACCTGAGTTTTCTACGGACCGGCGTGTCCTTAGAACGAGTTTCCAGGCATGTTGTTGTATCAACGGATGCCTCCTCCACGGGCTGGGGTGCCATGTGCAATGGACAAGCAGCCGCCGGCTCCTGGACAGGACCCCAGCGCCTTCTGCATGTCAATTGCCTCGAGTTGCTGGCAGTACGGTTCGCCCTGCACCGCTTCCGAGCGTTGCTGAGGGGTCAACACGTACTTGTCCGGACAGACAACACGGCCACTGTAGCGTACATCAACCACCAGGGTGGTCTACGCTCCCGCCGTATGTCTCAACTCGCCCGCCATCTCGTTTTATGGAGTCAGAAGCACCTGAGGTCCCTTCGTGCTATCCACATCCCGGGAGACCTGAACCGTACAGCCGACGAGCTCTCACGGATTCAGCCCCTTCCTGGAGAATGGAGACTCCATCCCCAGACGGTCCAGCTGATTTGGGAACAGTTCGGCGACGCACAGGTAGATCTGTTTGCCTCCCACGACTCTTCCCACTGCAGCCTGTAGTATTCCCTGACCGAGGGCACGCTCGGCACGGATGCACTGGCGCACAGCTGGCCCCAGGGCCTACGCTTATATGCGTTTCCCCCAGTGAGCCTTCTGGCACGAGTACTGTGCAAGATCAGGGAGGACAAGGAGCAGGTCATGTTGGTCGCCCCGTTTTGGCACGGCCAGACCTGGTTCTCAGAACTCCTACTCCTTGCGACAGCCCCTCCCTGGCCTATCCCTCTGAGACCGGACCTCCTCTCTCAGAGACGGGGCACCCTATGGCACCCGCTTCCAGCGCTCTGGAAGCTCCATGTGTGGCTTCTAGATGGGACGCGGCAGGTTTGAGTGGCCTGCCACCTACGGTGGCCGCCACCATCACTTCCGCTAGGGCAGAGTCTACACGACACCTCTATGCGTTGAAGTGGAACCTCTTCGTCACCTGGTGCTCTTCCCGCCAAGAAGACCCCTGGAATTGCCCGATCGGGTCCGTGCTTGAGTTTCTCCAAGAGGGGCTGGAGCGAAGGCTGTCTCCCTCCACCCTGAAAGTGTATGTGGCTGCAATATCTGCCCATCACGACCTCTTGGGAGACAAAAAGGTAGGTCAGCACGACCTGATCATCAGGTTCCTGAGGGGGGCGAGGAGACTGAATCCTCCTCGCTTTCCTCTCGTTCCCTCTTGGGACCTCTCAGTAGTCCTAAGTGCTCTGCAGAGGCCTCCCTTTGAGCCTTTGCGGTCGGTTGATATTAAGTTCCTGTCGATGAAGACGGCTCTGTGACCGCATTGGCCTCTCTTAAGAGGGTCGGGGACCTGCAGGCTTTTTCAGTTGACGAAGCGTGCCTAGAATTCGGGCCGGCTAACTCTAACGTGACCTTGAGACCCCGGCCTGGATATGTGCCCAAGGTTCCTACCACTCCCTTCAGAGATCAGGTAGTGAACCTGCAAGCGCTGCCTTTGGAGGAGGCAGACCCAGCCTTGGCATTGCTCTGTCCAGTACGCGCTCTCTGCGCTTACGTAGACATGACGCAGTGTTTCAGGACCTCAGACCAGCTCTTTGTCTGTTATGGTGGAGAGCGGAAGGGAAGAGCTCTCTCAAAGCAGAGGTTGTCTCACTGGATAGTGGACACCATTGTTTTGGCTTACCAGCAGCAAGGTCGACCATGTCCCCTTGGTGTGAGGGCACACTCCACCCGGAGTGTGGCCTCCTCTTGGGCTCTAGCGCATGGCGCCTCGCTAACAGACATCTGCAGAGCTGCAGGCTGGGCGACACCCAACACATTCGCCAGATTCTTCAATCTCCGAGTGGAGCCAGTGTCCGACTATGTACTCGCCCCCCCGAGGGGCCGGTAATGGACCAGGCTCTGGTGTCTTCGCTTGCTCGCCACTCCACTCCACGGACTGGATACGTGCGATATTCTCCTCAGGTGAGCTCCCCGAGAGCCCTGAGCTCCTCCAGCACTGTCGACGCCGACATCAGTTCAGTCTGCCCTTTCGAGCCCAGACCCTCATGTCCGCCCAGGTGCCCCGTGTGCATGGTTCCCTCCGGCGACCCCCACACGAGTATTTCCACCGTAAGCCTCCTCAGTGAGCAGGTGTCTTTCCCTTGGCAAGCCCCGCCACCCCTAGGGTTAAAAATCCACCTTCGGCTGGTACCCTAGAGTTTCCCATATGCACCCCACAGCGGGTCATATGTGTACTCTCTAAGTCCTCCCCACGGGTAGGCATCTTTGGCATTCCCTCACTGGGATATGCTTCCCAGTGTACCTTGGTAATCCTGTGATAAGTGGGAGTCCTACGGCCTTAAGTGGCGGGATCTCACACTTACGCAGGGCACTGGACGACAGCTGAGTGGCGCGGTTATATTGGAACCCCCATTCGTTAGTCACTAACGTACGTCGTAGTGACTGAACGAAAGGGAACGTCTCGGTTACGTATGTAACCCTCGTTCCCTGAGGAGGGAACGGAGACGTACGTTCCTCAGCCACGTCAGCTGTGCTGCTGGAACGCGGAGTTCAGATCTTGGCTCCGCAGCAGATACATAATGCGATGTTGCCAGCGTACTTCCTTATATACCCACGCGGTGGGGCGGAGTTACGCATGCAAATTCCGCATGCCCATGGCATTGGCACACCATTGGGCGCTGTTAAACACCTCGAAGGTAATTGGCTTCTAGGCGAAACCCCCATTCGTTAGTCACTAACGTACGTCTCCGTTCCCTCCTCAGGGAACGAGGGTTACATACGTAACCGAGACGTTACCGTACGGTGATCAGCAGTGGTAAAAAATTTTAACAGTGAATTTTGGCTGAGGATTTTTACGCGGTTGTGGGAGAAAAAAAGACAAATAGACAATTTGTATTCAAATGCCAATAAAATCACAGACTAACCCCTGTGCATGCGGGAAATACCGTCTGAATAGGGCTGAAGACAAGTATTTCGATACTTCATGCTGTCAAATGTAAGTGGAAGTTAATGTGATGAACTGCACCTGTGGTTAGTCTAAGATGGCACCTGTGTGCACTTGAGGGGAACTGACTTTATACATCCACTAAAAATCACCTCGACATCAGTCAGTTGAAAGTAATAGCAACAAAAAGTCAAATTACTTCTTAGAAAAGCTATTTGCAGATGCCATTTGGTTTGATATTTTACTATTACATTTTTAAAAGTGTCCAAATACTTTTTGAGGCCACTGAACATTCAAAATTCATGCTCTTTCTTTGTATATCTACTCATTTTCTCCTTTTAAGACAGCCCGCCTATGAATACAGACATTCAAAATCTTCTTAGTGGCTCATTTGCAGATCATATGTGTCACCTTGCCTGTTACTAGTGTGTATATGTAGCTGTCAAAATGCTGCCAATCATTAAAAAGCAGTGAAGTAGGACACTGACAATGGTTTTGTCGTTCTCTTCACATGCTGTGGTTCTGTCTTCATGGTAAGTGAGTGACGTGCGCACACGTTCCTCGGATGCTGGAAAATATATGCCCTTGAATATATGCTCTTGAAAGGTGTCTTATTTCTGGAGCTGCAGGAATGATGAGTTAGTAGGTGATGCATGTTGCATGTCCTCTTTTTTTATTTCAGGATGTCTTTGGACTTTGATTACTTGCCTTAAAAAAATAGTTGCAGAAATATCAACCCTTTTCACTCAGGTTTCCCAAACAATATCCATATATACTGTATATATATTGATCTCTTCATCACGGCACCTGTTAGTGGGTGGGATATATTAGGCAGCAAGTGAACATTTTGTTCTCAAAGTTGATGTGTTAGAAGCAGGAAAAATGGGCAAGCGTAAGGATTTGAGCGAGTTTGACAAGGGCCAAATTGTGATGGCTAGACGACTGGGTCAGAGCATCTCCAAAACTGCAGCTCTTGTGGGGTGTTCCCGGTCTGCAGTGGTCAGTCTCTATCAAAAGTGCTCCAAGGAATGAACAGTGGAGAACCGGCGACAGGGTCATGGGCGGCTGAGGCTCATTGATGCACGTGGGGAGCGAAGGCGGACCCGTGTGGTCCGATCAAACAGACGAGCTACTGGAGCTCAAATTGCTAAGCTATGCTGGATCTGATAGAAAGGTGTCAGAATACACAGAGCATCACAGTTACAGGATACACTTTGGGAAGAAGGCAAGCCGGCAGAGACAGTGTGATGCTTTGGGCAATGTTCTGCTGCCATGTATGTGCTTTGTTGCAGACCATGTACAGCCTTTCATGGAGACGGTATTCCCTGGTGGCTGTGCCTCTTTAAGCAGATAATTCGCCGCCACAAAGCACAAATGCTTCAGAAATGGTTTGAGGAGCACATCGAGTTTGAGGTGTTGACTTGGCCTCCAAATTCCCCAGATCTCAATTCAGTCGAGCATCTGTGGGATGTGCTGAACAAACAAGTCCCATCTATGGAGGCCCCAACCCGCAACTTACTGGACTTAAAGGATCTGCTGCTAACATCTTGGTGCCAGATACCACAGCACACCTTCAGGGGTCGAGTGGAGTCCATGCCTCGACGGGTCAGGGCTGTTTGGGCAGCAAAAGACACAATAATAGGAAATAATGTTATAGAAAGTCATACTGCTATGCCTGACCGGTGTATACCACCCACCCCCCCCCCCAACCACACACACACACACAAACTTTTATGTTAGGTGTGATTAATCACGATTGAACAGTATTCAAATCTTTACAGGTGATTGTACTCCTACTGCCACTAATTACATAATTATTGGTCAGTTTTGATTGCAAAACATCTCAAAAAGGTCACAAATGGGGAAAAAATTTGTTTTCGTTGAAACAATGAAAGTCAGTGTCAGCCAATGTAAATATCTGCATGAGTGCGAGTAAATGATGATAGAATTTTTTGTTGTTGTTGCATAAACTATGCCTTTAATGACTAATAAATGATGTTATCAGGTGGTTTTATAGAGTGGCACAGGGATGATGTATTTTTGTAGGCCAAGCTGGACGTTAGCATCACTTTGGTTCCCTTGACAAATACCCAATAGGGAACCATTGGCTTTCGGATTATTGCAGAAAATAGGGACGTGTAATGTCCCTGACTACCTCTATAGTCACATTTAGCCAATTATTAAGACAAATAAATCACAAGGGGATATTACTAATGTATAGCTTGTGTGAATCACTGACATTCATCCAGCCATTTTCTCCAAAACTCATTGATTTTGGCACAATGGAACTGGAAGTGCTAAAATGCTCTCTGTTTCCAGGTTTTGGCCTACAAAAATACATCATCTTTGCCATATATATATATATATATATAAACATAGATCCCTAATTAGTGTCTGTTTCTACAGATTGCTATACGTAAGTATCCGCCATATTGGAAAGGTCAAGTTCACTGCATCGACAACCTATGTATTAATATCTATATCTGCAATAGACATTAGGATATGATTTTCACAGCATTTTGTTTATCATTAATGTGATAATTCATGTGTTAATTGAGTTATACGTAAACAATGTATTGTTTCGTTACTGCGAGTGATGAACAGCGTCATGTTAACTGCTCCAAGATGGTGGACATCAATGTGTTTGGAGCGGTTGAATGTGGTTTCTACTTATACATCTCTATGATCCTTCCAACTTTGGAATTTTGTTGTGCCGACAGGAAAACGATAACCGTCCGTCACCCCATAAATATCACAGTGCCCATGACTACATGCAGCCCACCTAGAGAGGAAGTGACATTTTATATTGGCAAACAGTTGCAGGGGGTCAAGAGTGTAAAGCGTGATGTGCCTTTATGGTCCAGGTTAGTCGGGACAGACAAAGGCATTTTAAAAGGGACAGTCTTTAATGCACCAGCCCCTCCTTCTCCTCCCTATCGATTCTGGTTAATCCACCCACACCTTCCCTCTCTCCATCTGTCAGTGTCAGCGGTCAGTGAAGGCCGTATCACAGTGACAGGATTTGGCTTGAAGAGGTCTTCATCAGCACTGGAGGAGAAGGGGAATCCCCACTCTGATTCTAATAATAACCCTGTTGTATGTTTGATGGAGCATTCTGCATTATCTTGCCCTCCTGAAGATTGTGTTGTGGCTGCATTATTATATGTTCATACGTGCTTGATTGGTCGGTCGGTTTTAGGTTTGTTACAGTGCTTTTTGTTTCTTATGTCACTTTATAATGAAGGCTAGTCTCAGTCAATGTGAAACCAAATGTAGTCTTGCAGACTGTAGATTGCAAACATGAACAAATCTAAATGAATATGCTTTTTTTGGTTTATAAAACTGATTGTAGTCCTAGATGCTGATTGGTTAATACAGTGTTCCAGTGATGAAAGTGATCAAGTACTGATACTTAAAGCCACAATATGTAATTTTTCGGCGCCAGAGGTCGCTTATTCAAAACAAAGGCGTAGCTTGATGACGCTTTGATTTCGCAGAGCTTTTATTATGCCACAGTCGCCGCTTCCGCTTCTTCCGCTAATGTGTATGTGGAGTAACACAGCGCTGTTTTATCATATTAGAAACATTTAGTGTGTTGAAAGTTATGTTATAATGTTACTCTGTGCGTTCACTCGGCGGCGACTATGAGATGCTTGTTCACACTGCAGTGATAGATATTAGGCATGGTAACAAGTCTTGTACACAAGTCAACAAAATATATAACATTGTTTTAGTGGTTTTTGGTTATTTTTTTCCAACAAATTTTACATATTGTGTCTATATATTGTGAAATTTTAAATAACTGTATTATTTAACATAGTAAACATATTAAATAGTAAACATTAAGTTATATTCCAGTCTTCATTGTCACATGATCCTTAAGAAATCATTCCAATTTGCTGCTCAAGAAACATTATTATTAATGTTAAAAAGTTTTTGCTGCTTAATTTTTTTTGTGGAAACTGACTATTACATTCCACCCCTGTCCCGGACTCCATTTCCCAGGATCCTCCCTGCCTCACACCTGAACGCACTGATTCTCTGCACCTGACGTTTATCATTTGCACTCCCTTTTTATTGAACTCACTTCCCTGCACTCCTTGTCCGATCTCGTTGATGTTATGTTCAGTTTTGTTGGTATTGCTTGTTTTTCCCCTGTTTGATCTCATCCTCTAAATAAACCCGTCTATTTTGTAAGTCCTGTTCTGACTGTTCCCTGCTGCACCACAGACCCGTAACAGAAGATCAGATCCAAAACTGCTAAGGGCTTCTCTTCCAAGAAGATGGGGATCTTCCTGTTCCCGCTCTCTCCCGTGTCCCCTAAGAGAGACACTTCGGCGGATGATCGCCTATGGGGGCTTCGGCAGGACGGTCGCCCGCTGGAGAGGTACGTGGAGGAATTCGCTGAGCTGTCTAGTTTGGTGAACTGGCCAGGCACTCCTTTTAACGCGTTTTTTCTGATGGGCCTGGACGAGGACACTATCCGTTACATTGCACCTACCTGTTTCTTTTCCCTAGTCGAGTCAATTAATCGTATTCTTTTTTTAAATTGTTCCGAGTTTGAAATTGAAGAGGTTCAAGGAAGTAGGTGTCTTCCTCGTCCAGTCCCCTCAGAGAAACACGCGGCCTGGTCAGTTCACCCACAGCCGGTTTCCTCCACCAATCCCTCCAGTGGGTCCTCCTGTGTGGTCCTACCCGTCCCTAAGCCCAAGCCGCCAAGAAAGAGGGCCGCCGCTAAGCCCTCATCTTCGGTCAAGATGGCCGCAGCTACGCCAGAACCTTTGATCCGCCTTGGCATCCCACGGCTCCTGATCCGCCATGGCTGCCCGAGACTTCTGATCCGCCATGGCTGCCCAAGACTTCTGATCCGCCATGGCTGCCCGAGACTTCTGATCCGCCATGGCTGCCCAAGACTTCTGATCCGCCATGGCTGCCCAAGACTTCTGATCCGCCATGGCTGCCCGAGACTTCTGATCCGCCATGGCTGCCCAAGACTTCTGATCCGCCATGGCTGCCCGAGACTTCTGATCCGCCATGGCTGCCCAAAACTTCTGATCCGCCATGGCTGCCCGAGACTTCTGATCCGCCATGGCTGCCCAAGACTTCTGATCCGCCATGGCTGCCCGAGACTTCTGATCCGCCATGGCTGCCCGAGACTTCTGATCCGCCATGGCTGCCCGAGACTTCTGATCCGCCATGGCTGCCCGAGACTTCTGATCCGCCATGGCTGCCCGAGACTTCTGATCCGCCATGGCATCCCACGGCTCCTGATCCGCCATGGCTGCCCAAGATTTCTGATCCTCCATGGCTGCCGAAAACTTCTGATCCGCCATGGCTGCCCGAGACTTCTGATCCGCCATGGCTACCCGAGACTTCTGATCCGCCATGGCTACCCGAGACTTCTGATCCGCCATGGCTGCCCGAGACTTCTGATCCGCCATGGCATCCCACGACTTCTGATCCGCCATGGCTGCCCGAGACTTCTGATCCGCCATGGCTGCCCAAGACTTCTGATCCGCCGTCTAAGGCGCGAGGACGCGCCTACCGAGAGGGGGAGGTAATGTTACATTCCACGCCTGTCCCGGACTACATTTCCCAGGATCCTCCCTGCCTCACACCTGAACGCACTCCCTCATCATCTTTGCCGCTCCCCCTGGATTCCCTGCACCTGGCGTTTATCATTTGCACTCTCTTTTTATTGAGCTCACTTCCCTGCACTCCTTGTCCGATCTCCTTGATGTTATGTTCAGTTTTGTTGGTATTGCTTGTTTGATCTCGTCCTCTAAACAAACCCGTCTATTTTGGAAGTCCTGTTCTGACTCTTCCCTGCCGCACCACAGACCCGTAACACTGACATCATTCAAAAGTGTATTTTTGATCCAAAAAATTTAGCCTAGCCTTGGTGAGCACAAGAGACTTCTTTCAAAAAACATAAAAAAATCATGTGTCAGTCTCCTGTGCAGTTTACGTTGTAAACATTGCAGCGCTTTCGAGTTCTACAGCAGCCGATGCTGTTCACGTGATCACCAGTTTTTACAACGGAAACTGTGTAGGAGACCGACACAGGCTAGAACGAAATTGTTAAATAAAGTCGTTATTTTTGTTTGTTTTTGCGCATAAAAAGTATAAAAAGTATTCATGCTGTCTATGGAGAGGTCAGAGCGCTCTCGGATTTCATAATGTTCAGAAGATGAACGAAGGTCTTACAGGTTTGGAACGACATGAGGATGAGGAATTAATGACAGAAGTTCAGCGTTGATTCATTTCCATTGTAAAAATCATTAGTTAATTTAGGGGCTATTAGGGGTTAATAATTTAATTTAGGCGTTCTGGTGAGACTGCCTTGTACAATACTATTCCTGTTCCTGTTGCTGAATTGCTGCACAGCATATCATTGTAATGGGAAAGTCAATAATCAGTGCTGTGTTCCTGAAGGGAGACGATATACACTGGTATAATGGGAAAACACATCAATAAGAAACCGCTTAGAATCATTCGGCTACCGTGGTCTTGCACAACTTTGTTCTCACCCAGTGACACCCCCCAGCTTCTCCTGACCCCACTGAGACCTTTGTGACATCAGTGGTGATCAAGCACCTGCTCCTCTCGTTCTCTTTGACACCCACAGGTGCCGCAGCACGTCTGTACACACAGTTTGGGAACACTCTTCAGAGAGCTGAGCAAAGTTATTCAACTCTAAAAGCAGCTGTCAGATCATAGTCTATTAAACTCAACTGGTGGGTTGCAATTGGTGACCACTGCACTCAATATTTATTTATTTGAATGGGGACAGATGCAAAATACATAAGCTATGGTTCCATCGAAAGTTGTGAATTTAACTTGTGCCCAAATTTGGAATATCGCATTAAAAAATGTGCAAATAAAGCAGTGTTTCATTCCCGTGTGTTCAAGAGAACAAATCGTCACTTCCTGGGAAATCGCCGCAAAATGTTTGTAATAAAAATGGAAGTTGCTGCAATCAGGGAAGAAACTGTCATCATAAGTGACTTACGAAATGCAATAAACGCTTTCATGATCTCGTGCGTTCGGATGCTGGTGTTTGTGAACGCAATCGTGTGAGACACTTCTGGGAGGGAATTAAACCAATCATTCTGATGACAGACTTCAGATGACCCTCATTCACTATTCCCTGTGTTAGTCCACTAATACACTCTAAAAAATGCTGGGTTAAAAACAACCCAAGTTGGCAATTGGGTTGTTTTAACCCAGTGAATGGGTCGTTTTAACCCAGCGGTTGGGTTAAATGTTTGCTTAAAACAACCCAATCGCTGGGTTACAACAACCCAAACGTCCATTTTCAACCCAACTTGGGTTGTTTTGGTTCAAAATTGGTTCTTTGGCTTGTAATCATAGGGGAACATTTTTAAGTGCTGTATAGCACTAATTTTGGTGCTTCAGTTGTTTTTCGGCAGTTCTTCCATGGTTCTTTTGCTAAGGTGCTAAATAGCACCACTGACTAAGGTGATATATAGCACCGCTACCATATACAGAACATGTTAAGATATGGTGCTATATAGCACCAAAAGTGGTTCCTCTATGATTACGACGAAGAACCACTTTTAGTGCCATATAGAACCTTTTTTTTTAGACTGTACAGTTCACTTGAAGGAGTGAATGGAAACAAGTGTGAATTCGGACAGTCGCTCTGTGTACATCGGCTGTACATCTCATTATTGTGGTGCATTGGGGGATTGAATGAGTGCACTCAATAATGCACTCTAAAAAATGCTGGGTTAAAAACAACCCAAGTTGGGTTGAAAATGGACTAACCCAGCAATTGGGTTGTTTTAACCCAGTGAATGGGTCATTTTAACGGTTGGGTTAAAAGTTTGCTCAAAACAACCCAATCGTTGGGTTAAAACAACCCAATCGCTGGGTTAGTCCATTTTCAACCCAACTTGGGTTGTTTTTAACCCAGCATTTTTTAGAGTGTATCCACTATGGTTCCGGACACCACTACAAATGGCTGTCCCCTCAAATAATGCCCTATTTGAGGGTATAGTTGGTGATTTCGGATTCAGCCCTTGACTTGGGTGTTTCACAATGATCAAACCAACATTGCTGTGCGATGCGATTGGTCTGCTGGTTAGTCAGGTTGTCCAATCACATCCTTTGTTGAAGCAAAGTCATGTGAGTGTTTTGTTGTGCATCAGGGAGTTATTTGATAAATGTGTTTCCATTGTAGTCTATTCACATGTTTTCTTATTGGATAAAATATCCACCTCAAGTTTTTTTAATGTGCATTTTTAGAATTTTTTGCACATCTTGGCATTTCCATCCAGCAGGTTTTTTGATGCAATATCCCAAAATGTGCATAAAAATAAGGGATCAGCCATCATAGTATCATAGTGTTTGTTGTGAAAGCCAATATCTATATTTCTTAGTAGTAATTTTTTGTTGTTGTTGTTGTTGCATGCCAGATATTGGATATACAACTGATATTCTTTTTTGATACTGATATTTAATTTGCTTTTTAAAATTTATTTTCAAATAATACAAATTCTTATTTTTAATGTATGGATAAATTATTATAGATGCAAATATAATAATATTTATAATTGTTTTATTATGTTAATAAATGATTTAAAATGATTTTATTAGAAATGGAATACCTATAGCAGTGTACAAATGTATTCATTATTTTTCCTAACAATTAATCAAATAAAAAAATGAACTGACAACATGTAGCCTGTATTTGCGTACTGTATATAAAAATTGTTCCTTGTGCTAATATAGTTATTTCTTTATAGTTTACTCACTAGACTACACGGTTATGTGTGTATGCACCTGTTGTGGATCCGGTGGAAATGCTAAATTATGATTGAGTGACGCCCACTGTGAAGATGTTTATTACACAGTTAAAATTATACTGTATATCTCTGCCCACTTATTTAAAATAACCTCTAAGAGTATTTAAGGTTGTCTTGCTGTGACTCTAGACCTAAGTATGGTTTGGCTGTAATTTTACACCTGTCTTAAGAGGCAGAAATAAGTCTGACACACGTTGACAAGGCCCAGGTTTTCGGTTCAGTGTTCATCCAAGTTCGTCCTCCTACACTCTTTGTTCACTGTGATCTGCATGAGCTCTGAAGCATTTAAGCAACACATTATCGCTGATTGTTTGGGTCCTGTGGTGTAAAGTGTTCTGCGCTGCTCGGGGATGAGTTAAGCCAGCAGATCATGAGGCTCAGCACAGCCGCTTACCATGAGACCGGCATATCAGACAGTCTCTGAATACTTTAGTGCTCAGGACAGACATTATTAATGGTTCTGGTTCATTCATAAAAGATTTGTGTATGATTTTAGTCTTTCTCAAAAGCGTCATCAGGTTTTCATTTATAGGGATGCACAATATATCGGTAGTTGTATTTTTAAGGGGGTGAATGACATGAGAAATCAAATGTACCTTGATCTTTTGACATATAAGAGGTCTTTGTAGCATTGAAACATCCTGCAAGTTTCATAGCTTAAAACATCCTCCTCATTATAAAGCATTTATTTAATCAAGCTCCAAGAACAGCTCGTTTTGATATAGCTGGATCTGTGACATCACACTGGCAAATACATTTGCATTTGACCGCCTCCAGAGCAAGACATCAACGAATAGTAAGTAAGTAAGTAAGTAAGTAAAATTTTATTTATATAGCACTTTTAACGCTACAATGCACAAAGTGCTTTACACAGCAATAACAATAAAAACAATCATTTAAACACATAATGAAGAGCTATACATAATGAAACAAAATATAATATAAGGTATCAAACCCAAACTACACAAGGACATCATTGAATACTAAAAGCACGTCTATACAAATAAGTTTTCAGACGACATTTAAAAACAGACACACATTCAGATGTTCTAATATCCATTGGCAAACTATTCCATAATTTTGGAGCTCTCACGGCAAATGCTCTATCTCCTTTTGTTTTAAATCTAGTTCTTGGAACATCCAGCAGCTTCTTAACAGACGACCTCAGACATCTCCCTGCTTCATAAGGTCTCAGGAGCTCAGTTAAATATATAGGTGCCAGACCATTTAATGCTTTGTATGTCAACAATAAAATCTTAAACTCAACCCTTGAATAAACAGGTAACCAATGTAAAGACGCTAAAACAGGTGTAATATGTTGAGATCTCTTTGTTCGTGTCAGTAATCTGGCTGCAGCATTTTGCACCAATTGTAAACGAGATAAAGTGCGATTGTTCAAAGACGAAAACAAAACATTACAATAATCAAGGCGGGAGGATATAAAAGCATGAATAAGCTTCTCTGTATCATTAAAATGTAAAAACTGCCTCACCTTGGAAATGTTTCTTAACTGATAAAAACAGGACTGAATCAGCTTCTTAACATGAATTTCAAAATTTAGATTAGAATCAAAATAAACACCCAAATTTCTAACTACCTGCTTAATATTTGGAAAAACCCCATTTAGAGCAAGCTCAATCTTATTTTTCCTTAAGCCCTGACCAATTATCACAACTTCAGTTTTATCTGTATTTAACTGCAGAAAATGTAAGGCCATCCAATTTCTTATGTCAGTTAAGCAAGCTTGGAGGACATCCAGACTATTTAGATCCTTAGAACTCAATGAAAAGTATAACTGTAGGTCATCTGCATAACAATGTAGTTAATGTAGAATAGTTACTCATCTTTGCATCATAGGCCCCGCCCACTGGCATTCAGTCGCTTAACGGCTGACATTTGCCTACACTGGATGTTCGTGTTACTTGCGTCGTAAAAAAGAAAATAGAGCCCATTATAATCACTGACGCTGTCTACACTGATACAGTATACAGATGTGTGTTCAGTTTCTGACTTACTCCACACGCTGGAGTCTGTCGACAACAGGACAAATGAAAGAGTGAGGAGCGTTTGCTTTGACGCGTCCAGTTTAGCTGGCAGTTTGTGTCTCTGTACAGACTTCAGAAGATCCCAGCGTCGGAAACAATTGTATGATTTATTTAAATGAGTCAGAGGATTATATGTTTAGAGCATTTGTTTTGTAGACAAGGCAGAGTGTAATGGAGAGAGTTCACAAAGAAACTTTCATTGAAAGATGAAGCATCAACTGTATTAGATCTGATAGCAGCTGCATCACAAACCATAAGTAAAGATTTCATAATGCTTTGTCTGTTAATGACGGTTTATATGGATAATGTTTTCAAAACTCTTACTCGCGTGCAGTAGCGAGTGGATGATGATACTGTTTCCTATGCAGACACGTGAGCCAATCATAACAGTGGATGTTTACTGACAAGCCTTAAAGGAACACTCCACCGTTTTTAGAAATAGGGCTTATTCAACTTCTTTCCTACATTTATTTATGTGGGTAAATGCATTTTTGTCTCAGTGCATGCATTGTTTTAGTTTGGGAGGGTCGCCGCTAGCTTAGCTTGGCATAATGAATGGAATCCTATGTTGCCAGCTAGCATGTCCCGAGTAAAAGTGATCAAAAAATAAATAAAACCCACCTAATTACTTTTTGTGGCCTGCGTATTCACAACGAGTACAAATAGCGATGCAGATTAAGACTAGGCGATTTCCTAGGCAGATATTGACTTGGGACTATATTATGGGGAAGCACAGGCGAAGCACTGCTACTTGGGCGCAGAGACATCACGCAACACATGAAATCCCACAACTTCCAACATACCGGCGTGAATAGTAGCTGGCTATTTTTCATACAGTACATGAATGGCGATGAACATGGCTGATTTTGTGAGAGACGAAAAGGGTTACTTCTTAGACAGTCAAGATCCAGAACCATACCTCTATGAACTAGAGTTTTCAGAAGAGGAGCTACGCCTGCGTGCTTTGGAAATAGAACGACAGGAGGAGGAGGTTGCGTTCGCTAAACAGCCGGAGGACGTGAGGATGAGATTCATGTGTTGCGTGATGTCTCTGCGCCCAAGTAGCAGTGCTTCGCCAGTGCTTCACCCATAATATAGTCCCAAGTCAATATCTGCCTAGGAAATCGCCTAGTCTTAATCTGCATCGCTATTTGTATTCGTTGTGAATACGCAGGCCAAAAGAAGTAATTAGGTGGGTTTTTTTTTTTTTTTTTGATCACTTTTACCTGGGACATGCTAGCTGGCAACATAGGATTCCATTCATTATGCTAAGCTAAGCTAGCGTCGACCCTGCCAAACTAAAACAATGCATACACTGAGACAAAAATACATTTGCCCACATATCTAAGGAAAGATGTTGAATAAGCCCTATTTCTAAAAACGTGAGTGTTCCTTTAAAGGAGCCGCGCCTTAAAGGGTTAGTTCACCCAAAAATGAAAATTCTGTCATTAATGACTTACGCTCATGTCGTAATGCCATAAGACCTATGTTCATCTTCGGAACACAAATTAAGATATTTTAGTTGAAATCTGATGGCTCAGAAAGGCCTCCATTTCCTCTCTCAAGACCCATAAAAGGTACTAAAGACTTAAAAAGTCCATCTTACTACAGTGGCTCTACAATCATTTTTAAAGCTACAAGAATATTTTTTGTGCGCGAACAAAAAATCAATAGCGACTTTATTCAACTTTATTCTGGGCCTCAGATGTGAACTCACGAAGCACCACAAAAACTACTCTTGTCGCTTCATAAAATGTTTGTAGAACCACTGTAGTGTGATGGACTTTTTAAGTAAGTCTTTAGTACCTTTTATGGGTCTTGAGAGAGGAAATTTCGTCAATGGAGGCCTTTCTGAGCCATCGGATATCAACAAAAATATCTTCATTTGTGTTCCAAAGATGAACAAAGGTCTTACGGGTGTCCTTTCAACGAAGTAATGACAGAATTTTCATTTTTGGGTGAACTAACCCTTTAATAACAGGGCATTTCAGACAGAGTCAGAATGAAGGGTGAAAATAATAGTTTTTCTGCATATATTTTTTGTGCAAAAAGCTTTATTAACATTAAAAGTGAACCTCAAGAAACATTAAAATAATAAAAACAAATTAATGTCATGAAACCTTTAATTGTTATTTCCCCTATTTTTACATTTAGATTATCTTTGCTGTCATAAAGTAAAACACTAATAATTTATATAATAATTGTTAAACGTAATCTAACATTAAAAAAAACATTTATACCATCCATTATAATGTCGCATTGCCTAAATTCACTTGTACAGTTCCAGATGGTTGGTTTTAGTGTTTTATTTGTAATTTATTTAGACAATATCGCATATCAGTTAGTTATCAGCCGTAAAATGAAGGTAATATACATCTGGGACAGCCCTCTTTTGGCGTTAAAAAACTACTGTTGTGATTTATTAAGACATGCAGTGATAAATTAGCACTGAAAAGCAGAGGACAGGGTTATTTTTGCGGATTACATTATTGCATATGCATTTGTAGGAGTTTCCCTTTCAGACGTAAAATGCATGGGAGGAGTGTATTTCAATGAATCATGCAAGCTGATTTACTAAGATTTGTGCTCGTCAATTTACTGGAGTTTGCGGCACTATTTACCACCTAAAAAATGTCGTAAACCAGACGCTAACTGGTAGATTATGTTGGTCATTATGGAAAGGATCCGGATGCGTCTTGTCAGTAGATCACGCGCTGAACTTCCACACCCATGGGCACTTTTTTTGGAATTGCGCTCTTACGTTAATTTGCCCTGTTTGGTAAATCTAGCCCTTGGGCAGCATGCCAGAAGATCCCAGGTTCAAATCCCGGCTGCGCCAGGAGGCCTTTCTGTGCGGAGTTTGCATGTTCTGGTTTGTTCTCTGGTTTCCCCAATCCAAAGACATCCAGTTTAGGTACATTTGAGAGTTAGAGTAGAATGTGAAACCCTGTGATGGACTGGCCACCTTATACATAATGTTATCAGCATTTTTTTAAACATTTTGGATGGTTGCTTTTGTCTCTGGGTTTTGCATATGGTCCGAGAAGGAGTGTGTGTCACCCAGCGTTTTGCTACTTTAAAAATGCATTTACCTGTATCACGGACCGGTTGTACTCTCTCTGTCTCTCTCTCTCTGTTACACACACACACTGTCGTCCTACTTCCAACAGCAAATTCGAGACATTATACCTGGTTATCCTGCCCCATGATGATTACCTGATGGTCCAATTGTCGTTGTCAGTATGATCTCTTTAACAACATGTGATCTCTGAAACATCATATGTATTATTGACCATATAACTGACGAAGGCTTATACTTAATCTGCCTGGATGTGTTTTGGTGGCTATACATCTTCCACCTGGAGCTTTTTAAAGAGTTCTGTGCCCTACACTTGACAAAGGATAGACTGTCCCAGTTTCCTCTGTGCAGGGGATTGTGGGACAGAATGTGCCAACAAAAAAAAACACAAAGCACTCTCCAAGCATATTGTATTGGAGGGAAGAAGATCAATTGTGTGGTTTGAGTGTTGACAGAAGTGCTGTTACAGAAGGAGAAAAAGACTAGGACACAGTGAAAGAGAGAGAAAGATGGAGAACAAATGATGGAGAAAGGGAGGTTGGAGAGAGAGGAGAAGGGAGCGCATGCTCTGGCTATCATGAGTCAGTGAAGGGAACAGCTGAGAATGCTACGTGACAGGTGGAGAGTGTTTGGAAGCGGGTGTGTTTATTACTGTATGTACACGCTCTTGTGTGTGTGTGTGTGTGTGTGTGTGTGTGTGTGTGTGTGTGTGTGTGTGTATGTTTGTGTCTCTCTAATCAGTGTGTTATCATTCAACATATTTGCACGTCTAACTATGAATAGGTATTTATTGGACTCCATTGTCACGAGTCATTTCCACCTTTGCCACCTGGCTCTGTTCATCCTCTCACTTATTCCTTCTGTTTTTTTCTTCCTTTCTCACGACCCGCTCTGACTCACAGGAAGACCAAGTTGTGCTCCAGTGCACCGCGACTGTCCTGAAGGAGCAGATCAAGCTATGCCTTTCCTGTGAAGGCTTCGGGAACCGGCTGTGCTTTCTAGAGACCACGTCAAATGCCCAGGTACAGTCATCAAAAGGTGTCAGGTGTTGATGATATTCTGAGCAGGAAATAATTGTGTAACAAAAACAAGTAACATTATTCTACTTTTTTAATATGATTTGCCTGACAAAAATTACCGCCAACAAAATCTGTTTGATATATGGGATATTTGTAAATAGGACCACTCCTCATTACAAATATCCCATATATCAAACAGATTTTGTTGGCGGTTATTTTTATCAGGCAAATAATACTAAAAAAGTAGAATAATGTTACTTGCACCTATTTGATATATATATATATATATGAACTCTTAGGGTTTTTTATTATTAAATATTACATTTTATATGTGTTTTAATGTATTAATATTTTCATATTCCTCATTACAAAACAGATCACCAAGCAATTATTTTGACTAGATCACAACAATATAGTTTTTATATTAAATGTATTAAATGAATATGATTGAATTTTAAATTATATAAAATACATATATTTTTTTAACAATGCATTTTATTTTAATATTCCTTATTACAAAAATGTCTTATTACAAATATACATTACCAAACAGAATGTTTTATTAAATATTACATTTGATATGCACTTTAATGTTTTAATATTTTCATATTCCTCATTACAAAACAGATTACTAAACTTTTTTGGGCTAGATCACAACAGTTTATTTGTCAGGCAAATAATACTCAATACTTTTGATATAATATGTATTAAATTAATATTATTGCATTTTAAATTATTTATACAAAAATATTTTAAATATGCATTTTATTTTATTTTAATATTCCTTATTACAAATATACAGGATACCAAACATATAAATGTAATATTTAATAAAAAAATATGTTTGGTATCCTGTATATTTGCAGTAAGGAATTTGTAATATTTGTAACAAGGAATATGAAAATGAAATAAAATGTGCATATGCATATATATATATATATATATATATATATATATATATATATATATATATATATATATATATACATATACATATATACATATACATATATATATATACATATACATATACATATATACATATACATATACATATATACATATATATATACATATACATATATATATATATATATATATATATATATATATATATATATATATATATATATATATATATATATATATATATACATACATACATACATACATACATACATACATACATACAGATTTTAGACTATAATAGGCCAATAATATCTACTCCACGGACTGCCAGATCATATATATATATAAAAAGTATATTTTTAGTAGTAAATACTATTGGCCTATGATAGTCAAAAATCTGTTTTGTATACTGTATATTTGTAATTATATTAAATTATATAAAATTGTATTTATTTATTATATTTTATTTACATATACAATTTTTTTTTATTATAAATTTTTAGATATATAATGTTATTTTATTAATATTTTTTTTGATATACCTGTATATAAAACATTGCACATGCAGTAGACACAGAAAATGTGCTGTGCTGCTTTTATTTACCAACACTGGTGAAAACACACACACACACACAAACTCATTTAAATTTAATAAATTTAATTTGCTGTTTAAAGTGCAGCAATCAACATTTTTCCTAACTAAACGTTGTTTTTAAAAATCCCATGATTGGTATGGTCATGGTGCCACTTTTTTGTTATTTTGAAAGTCATTAATCATGGATGAGGCTAAAGGCTTGTGTTCTGCAGAATGTGCCGCCTGATCTGGCAATCTGTGCCTTTGTCCTGGAGCAGTCGCTCTCAGTGCGAGCCCTGCAGGAGATGCTGGCCAACACCGTGGAGATGAACGAGGTGAGAGTCTGCAAACAGGAGGGAGGGAGAGAGGGAAGGAGGGAGAGGGCCTAAAAGATAAGGAATAGGGATAACTGAAAAGAAATATTAATACAATAACAATAATGACAAAATATTATGTATTTTTAGTATTGAAAAATGACCATTATTGCTCCATATTTGCTAATGTAGCCCGTATAGCTAATAAATAAGCCCCTACATTGAAAATGAGACAGAGAGAGAGGGTGCTGAAGAATTTGGAAGAGTTTTTAAGCTCTCTGACTTTTATTATTCAAAATGATACTGTGTTAAGGCTCCAGACAAATGCATTTTGCAACCTTTTTTCCTGCCAGGGTGCCCAACTGATAAGAGCTGCCATTTCTGTTGCATATGAGAAACGACAAACAAAACGAAAGCAGATACAATCAATCAGTTTCATAAATAAATATAAAACCTGTCCTGGCTGAACGAAAACAAGTTGACAAAAATTCAATATAGGGGAATAATATAGCATACCGAGAGATTCATAAGCTATTCTTTTGTATGCCGGTCATTTTTGACCGGGAAACCACAAGTGTGACTTTGTGCCATTTTGTACAAGATAAAAGCATTTTAAAACAAACTTTCTGGTTAAACATTAAAGCATTATATTTTAACTCTTAGGTTTAAAAAAAAAAAAAAAAAAGATTACATTTTATGTGTATTTTAATGTATTAATATTTTCATATTCCTCATTGGAAATTTTTTGGCTAGATCACAACAATATAGTTTTTATATTAAATGTATTAAGTGAATATGATTGAATTTTAAATTATATAAAATATATTTATTTTTAAATATGCATTTTATTTTATTTTATTTTAATATTCATTATTACAAATATTACAAATTCCTTATTACAAATATACAGTATACCAAACTGATTTTTTAAAATTAAATGTTACATTTGACATGCATTTTAATGTTTTAATACTTTCATATTCCTCATTACAAAACAAATTACTAAACATATTTTTTTGGCTAGATCACAATAATTACATGTATTATATATATACATTAGTGTGATAAACTGCATTTTTTTCATATTTCATTGAAAATCGACAGAATTATTCACTCCTCTCCGATCAGTGAGGCTTACGATCAATCAGTTCCAAAAAGAAATACAAAACCTGTCCTAATGGAAGTGTGACAAGAAAAAAAAATCCCCAAAAGTGTAATAATTATCCCAAAAAAGTTAGTCTGGAGCCTTGCAGTGGAGCTCAAAATTCGGAGACCACTATTAAAAAGGCTTTTCTAAGTGTATTATTAATAAATATATTAATTAATTACAGGTTTTAATAAAAAAATCAATGTGCTGTTACTTATTTATCTGTTTTTAAAAATAGCATATTCATTAATAGCACATTATATATGTATAATATGTCTGTTTTTGACCATAAAGTCAGTCAACCCTCACGCCAACCCATGTCATCATTACTCTTTC